>NC_084592.1:49356219-49528719 GCF_033807715.1 Cololabis saira
GTACCAGTTATAGTACCAGTTATAGTACCAGTTATAGTACCAGTTATAGTACCAGTTATAGTACCAGTAGTACCAGTAGTACCAGTTATAGTACCAGTAGTACCAGTTATAGTACCAGTTATAGTACCAGTAGTACCAGTTATAGTACCAGTAGTACCAGTAGTACCAGTTATAGTACCAGTAGTACCAGTAGTACCAGTTATAGTACCAGTTATAGTACCAGTTGTAGTACCAGTAGTACCAGTAGTACCAGTTATAGTACCAGTTATAGTACCAGTTTATAGTACCAGTTATAGTACCAGTTATAGTACCAGTAGTACCAGTTATAGTACCAGTTATAGTACCAGTTATAGTACCAGTTATAGTACCAGTTATAGTACCAGTTATAGTACCAGTAGTACCAGTTATAGTACCAGTTATAGTACCAGTTATAGTACCAGTTATAGTACCAGTTATAGTACCAGTTATAGTACCAGTTATAGTACCAGTTATAGTACCAGTAGTACCAGTAGTACCAGTTATAGTACCAGTAGTACCAGTTATAGTACCAGTTATAGTACCAGTAGTACCAGTTATAGTACCAGTAGTACCAGTTATAGTACCAGTAGTAGTACCAGTTATAGTACCAGTTATAGTACCAGTTATAGTACCAGTTATAGTACCAGTAGTACCAGTTATAGTACCAGTAGTAACCAGTTATAGTACTAGTTATAGTACTAGTTATAGTACCAGTTATAGTACCAGTTATAGTACCAGTTATAGTACCAGTTATAGTACCAGTTATAGTACCAGTTATAGTACCAGTTATAGTACCAGTTATAGTACCAGTTAAGTAAGTACCAGTTATAGTACCAGTTATAGTACCAGTTATAGTACCAGTTATAGTACCAGTTATAGTACCAGTTATAGTACCAGTTATAGTACCAGTAGTACCAGTTATAGTACTAGTTATAGTACCAGTTATAGTACCAGTTATAGTACCAGTAGTACCAGTTATAGTACCAGTAGTACCAGTTATAGTACCAGTTATAGTACCAGTTATAGTACCAGTTATAGTACCAGTTATAGTACCAGTAGTACCAGTTATAGTACCAGTAGTACCAGTTATAGTACCAGTAGTACCAGTTATAGTACCAGTAGTACCAGTTATAGTACCAGTTATAGTACCAGTAAGTACCAGTAGTACCAGTTATAGTACCAGTTATAGTACCAGTTATAGTACCAGTTATAGTACCAGTTATAGTACCAGTAGTACCAGTTATAGTACCAGTTATAGTACCAGTTATAGTACCAGTTATAGTACCAGTTATAGTACCAGTTATAGTACCAGTAGTACCAGTAGTACCAGTTATAGTACCAGTTATAGTACCAGTTATAGTACCAGTTATAGTACCAGTAGTACCAGTTATAGTACCAGTTATAGTACCAGATATAGTACCAGTAGTACCAGTAGTACCAGTTATAGTACCAGTAGTACCAGTTGTAGTACCAGTAGTACCAGTTATAGTACCAGTAGTACCAGTTATAGTACTAGTTATAGTACCAGTTATAGTACCAGTTATAGTACCAGTAGTACCAGTTATAGTACCAGTTATAGTACCAGTAGTACCAGTTATAGTACCAGTTATAGTACCAGTTATAGTACCAGTTATAGTACCAGTAGTACCAGTTATAGTACCAGTTATAGTACCAGTTATAGTACCAGTTATAGTACTAGTTATAGTACCAGTTATAGTACCAGTTATAGTACCAGTAGTACCAGTTATAGTACCAGTTATAGTACCAGTAGTACCAGTTATAGTACCAGTTATAGTACCAGTTATAGTACCAGTTATAGTACCAGTAGTACCAGTTATAGTACCAGTTATAGTACCAGTTATAGTACCAGTTATAGTACCAGTAGTACCAGTTATAGTACCAGTTATAGTACCAGTTATAGTACCAGTTATAGTACCAGTAGTACCAGTTATAGTACTAGTTATAGTACCAGTTATAGTACCAGTTATAGTACCAGTAGTACCAGTTATAGTACCAGTAGTACCAGTTATAGTACTAGTTATAGTACCAGTTATAGTACCAGTTATAGTACCAGTAGTACCAGTTATAGTACCAGTTATAGTACCAGTAGTACCAGTTATAGTACCAGTTATAGTACCAGTTATAGTACCAGTTATAGTACCAGTAGTACCAGTTATAGTACCAGTTATAGTACCAGTTATAGTACCAGTTATAGTACCAGTTATAGTACCAGTAGTACCAGTTATAGTACCAGTTATAGTACCAGTTATAGTACCAGTTATAGTACCAGTTATAGTACCAGTTATAGTACCAGTAGTACCAGTTATAGTACCAGTAGTACCAGTTATAGTACCAGTTATAGTACCAGTTATAGTACCAGTTATAGTACCAGTTATAGTACCAGTTATAGTACCAGTAGTACCAGTTATAGTACCAGTTATAGTACCAGTAGTACCAGTTATAGTACCAGTAGTACCAGTTATAGTACCAGTTATAGTACCAGTAGTACCAGTTATAGTACCAGTTATAGTACCAGTAGTACCAGTTATAGTACCAGTAGTACCAGTTATAGTACCAGTTATAGTACTAGTTATAGTACCAGTAGTACCAGTTATAGTACCAGTAGTACCAGTTATAGTACCAGTTATAGTACCAGTTATAGTACCAGTTATAGTACCAGTTATAGTACCAGTTATAGTACCAGTTATAGTACCAGTAGTACCAGTTATAGTACCAGTTATTGTACCAGTAGTACCAGTTATAGTACCAGTTATAGTACCAGTAGTACCAGTTATAGTACCAGTAGTACCAGTTATAGTACCAGTTATAGTACCAGTAGTACCAGTAGTACCAGTAGTACTAGTTATAGTACCAGTTATAGTACCAGTTATAGTACCAGTAGTACCAGTTATAGTACCAGTAGTACCAGTTATAGTACCAGTTATAGTACCAGTAGTACCAGTAGTACCAGTAGTACTAGTTATAGTACCAGTAGTACCAGTTATAGTACCAGTAGTACCAGTTATAGTACCAGTTATAGTACCAGTTATAGTACCAGTAGTACCAGTAGTACTAGTTATAGTACCAGTTATAGTACCAGTTATAGTACCAGTTATAGTACCAGTTATAGTACCAGTAGTACCAGTAGTACTAGTTATAGTACCAGTTATAGTACCAGTTATAGTACCAGTTATAGTACCAGTTATAGTACCAGTTATAGTACCAGTAGTACCAGTTATAGTACCAGTTATAGTACCAGTTATAGTACCAGTTATAGTACCAGTTATAGTACCAGTTATAGTACCAGTTATAGTACCAGTTATAGTACCAGTAGTACCAGTTATAGTACTAGTTATAGTACCAGTTATAGTACCAGTTATAGTACCAGTTATAGTACCAGTTATAGTACCAGTTATAGTACCAGTTATAGTACCAGTAGTACCAGTTATAGTACCAGTTATAGTACCAGTTATAGTACCAGTACTACCAGTTATAGTACCAGTTATAGTACCAGTTATAGTACCAGTTATAGTACCAGTAGTACCAGTTATAGTACCAGTTATAGTACCAGTTATAGTACCAGTAGTACCAGTTATAGTACCAGTAGTACCAGTTATAGTACCAGTTATAGTACCAGTTATAGTACCAGTTATAGTACCAGTTATAGTACCAGTAGTACCAGTTATAGTACTAGTTATAGTACCAGTTATAGTACTAGTTATAGTACCAGTTATAGTACCAGTAGTACCAGTTATAGTACCAGTTATAGTACCAGTAGTAGTACCAGTTATAGTACTAGTTATAGTACCAGTTATAGTACCAGTTATAGTACCAGTTATAGTACCAGTTATAGTACCAGTAGTACCAGTTATAGTACCAGTTATAGTACCAGTTATAGTACCAGTAGTACCAGTTATAGTACTAGTTATAGCACCAGTAGTACCAGTTGTAGTACCAGTTATAGTACCAGTTATAGTACCAGTTATAGTACCAGTTATAGTACCAGTTATAGTACCAGTAGTACCAGTTATAGTACCAGTTATAGTACCAGTAGTACCAGTTATAGTACCAGTTATAGTACCAGTTATAGTACCAGTAGTACCAGTTATAGTACTAGTTATAGTACCAGTTATAGTACCAGTTATAGTACCAGTTATAGTACCAGTTATAGTACCAGTAGTACCAGTTATAGTACCAGTTATAGTACCAGTAGTACCAGTTATAGTACCAGTAGTACCAGTTATAGTACCAGTTATAGTACCAGTAGTACCAGTTATAGTACCAGTTATAGTACCAGTAGTACCAGTTATAGTACCAGTTATAGTACCAGTAGTACCAGTTATAGTACCAGTAGTACCAGTTATAGTACCAGTTATAGTACTAGTTATAGTACCAGTAGTACCAGTTATAGTACCAGTAGTACCAGTTATAGTACCAGTTATAGTACCAGTTATAGTACCAGTTATAGTACCAGTTATAGTACCAGTTATAGTACCAGTTATAGTACCAGTAGTACCAGTTATAGTACCAGTTATTGTACCAGTAGTACCAGTTATAGTACCAGTTATAGTACCAGTTATAGTACCAGTAGTACCAGTTATAGTACCAGTAGTACCAGTTTTAGTACCAGTTATAGTACTAGTTATAGTACCAGTAGTACCAGTTATAGTACCAGTAGTACCAGTTATAGTACCAGTTATAGTACCAGTTATAGTACTAGTTATAGTACCAGTTATAGTACCAGTTATAGTACCAGTAGTACCAGTTATAGTAACCAGTTATATAGTACCAGTAGTACCAGTAGTACCAGTTATAGTACCAGTAGTACCAGTTATAGTACCAGTTATAGTACCAGTAGTACCAGTTATAGTACCAGTTATAGTACCAGTTGTAGTACCAGTTATAGTACCAGTTATAGTACCAGTTATAGTACCAGTAGTACCAGTTATAGTACCAGTTATAGTACCAGTTATAGTACCAGTTATAGTACCAGTTATAGTACCAGTTAAAGTACCAGTTATAGTACCAGTAGTACCAGTTATAGTACCAGTAGTACCAGTTATAGTACCAGTTATAGTACCAGTAGTACCAGTTATAGTACCAGTTATAGTACCAGTTATAGTACCAGTAGTACCAGTTATAGTACCAGTTATAGTACCAGTAGTACCAGTTGTAGTACCAGTTATAGTACCAGTTATAGTACCAGTTATAGTACCAGTAGTACCAGTTATAGTACCAGTTATAGTACCAGTTGTAGTACCAGTTATAGTACCAGTTATAGTACCAGTAGTACCAGTTATAGTACCAGTTATAGTACCAGTTGTAGTACCAGTTATAGTACCAGTTATAGTACCAGTTATAGTACCAGTTATACTACCAGTAGTACCAGTAGTACCAGTTATAGTACCAGTTATAGTACCAGTTATAGTACCAGTTATAGTACCAGTTGTAGTACCAGTTATAGTACCAGTAGTACCAGTTATAGTACCAGTTATAGTACCAGTTATAGTACCAGTTATAGTACCAGTTAAAGTACCAGTAGTACCAGTTATAGTACCAGTTATAGTACCAGTTATAGTACCAGTTATAGTACCAGTAGTACCAGTTATAGTACCAGTTGTAGTACCAGTAGTACCAGTTATAGTACCAGTTATAGTACCAGTTATAGTACCAGTTATAGTACTAGTTATAGTACCAGTAGTACCAGTTATAGTACCAGTTATAGTACCAGTTATAGTACCAGTTATAGTACCAGTTATAGTACCAGTTATAGTACCAGTTATAGTACCAGTTATAGTACCAGTTATAGTACCAGTAGTACCAGTTATAGTACCAGTAGTACCAGTTATAGTACCAGTTATAGTACCAGTAGTACCAGTTATAGTACCAGTTATAGTACCAGTAGTACCAGTTATAGTACCAGTAGTACCAGTTATAGTACCAGTAGTACCAGTTATAGTACCAGTAGTACCAGTTATAGTACCAGTTATAGTACCAGTTATAGTACCAGTTATAGTACCAGTTATAGTACCAGTTATAGTACCAGTAGTACCAGTTATAGTACCAGTTAAAGTACAGTAGTACCAGTTATAGTACCAGTTATAGTACCAGTTATAGTACCAGTTAAAGTACCAGTTATAGTACCAGTTATAGTACCAGTTAAAGTACCAGTAGTACCAGTTATAGTACCAGTTATAGTACCAGTTATAGTACCAGTTAAAGTACCAGTTATAGTACCAGTAGTACCAGTTATAGTACCAGTTATAGTACCAGTAGTACCAGTTATAGTACCAGTTAAAGTACCAGTAGTACCAGTTATAGTACCAGTTATAGTACCAGTTATAGTACCAGTTATAGTACCAGTTATAGTACCAGTTAAAGTACCAGTAGTACCAGTTATAGTACCAGTTATAGTACCAGTTATAGTACCAGTTATAGTACCAGTAGTACCAGTTATAGTACCAGTAGTAACCAGTTATAGTACCAGTAGTACCAGTTATAGTACCAGTTATAGTACCAGTTATAGTACCAGTTATAGTACCAGTTATAGTACCAGTAGTACCAGTTATAGTACCAGTTATAGTACCAGTTATAGTACCAGTTATAGTACCAGTTATAGTACCAGTTATAGTACCAGTTATAGTACCAGTTATAGTACCAGTTATAGTACCAGTTATAGTACCAGTAGTACCAGTTATAGTACCAGTTATAGTACCAGTTATAGTACCAGTTATAGTACCAGTTATAGTACCAGTTATAGTACCAGTTATAGTACCAGTAGTACCAGTTATAGTACCAGTTATAGTACCAGTTATAGTACCAGTTATAGGACCAGTTATAGTACCAGTTATAGTACCAGTAGTACCAGTTATAGTACCAGTTATAGTACCAGTAGTACCAGTTATAGTACCAGTTATAGTACCAGTTATAGTACCAGTTATAGTACCAGTTAAAGTACCAGTAGTACCAGTTATAGTACCAGTTATAGTACCAGTTATAGTACCTAAGTACCAGTTAAAGTACCAGTAGTACCAGTTATAGTACCAGTTATAGTACCAGTTATAGTACCAGTTAAAGTACCAGTTATAGTACCAGTTATAGTACCAGTTATAGTACCAGTTAAAGTACCAGTAGTACCAGTTATAGTACCAGTTATAGTACCAGTAGTACCAGTTATAGTACCAGTTATAGTACCAGTTATAGTACCAGTTATAGTACCAGTTATAGTACCAGTAGTACCAGTTATAGTACCAGTTATAGTACCAGTAGTACCAGTTATAGTACCAGTTAAAGTACCAGTAGTACCAGTTATAGTACCAGTTATAGTACCAGTAGTACCAGTTATAGTACCAGTTATAGTACCAGTTATAGTACCAGTTATAGTACCAGTAGTACCAGTTATAGTACTAGTTATAGTACCAGTTATAGTACCAGTTATAGTACCAGTAGTACCAGTTATAGTACCAGTTATAGTACCAGTTATAGTACCAGTTATAGTACCAGTAGTACCAGTTATAGTACCAGTTATAGTACCAGTTATAGTACCAGTTATAGTACCAGTTATAGTACCAGTTATAGTACCAGTAGTACCAGTTATAGTACCAGTAGTACCAGTTATAGTACCAGTTATAGTACCAGTTATAGTACCAGTTATAGTACCAGTTATAGTACCAGTTATAGTACCAGTTATAGTACCAGTTATAGTACCAGTAGTACCAGTTATAGTACCAGTAGTACCAGTTATAGTACTAGTTATAGTACCAGTTATAGTACCAGTTATAGTACCAGTTATAGTACCAGTTATAGTACCAGTAGTACCAGTTATAGTACCAGTAGTACGTACCAGTTACCAGTAGTCCAAGTCCAGTTGTAGTACCAGTTAGTACTGTTACCAGTAGTACCAGTAGTACCAGTTATAGTACCAGTTATAGTACCAGTAGTACCAGTTGTAGTACCAGTTATAGTACTAGTTATAGTACCAGTTATAGTACCAGTAGTACCAGTTATAGTACCAGTTATAGTACCAGTAGTACCAGTTATAGTACCAGTTATAGTACCAGTTATAGTACCAGTTATAGTACCAGTTATAGTACCAGTTATAGTACCAGTTATAGTACCAGTTATAGTACCAGTTGTAATACCAGTAGTACCAGTTATACGTACCAGTTATAGTACCAGTAGTACCAGTTATAGTACCAGTTATAGTACCAGTAGTACCAGTTATAGTACTAGTTATAGTACCAGTTATAGTACCAGTTATAGTACCAGTTATAGTACCAGTAGTACCAGTTATAGTACCAGTTATAGTACCAGTTATAGTACCAGTTGTAGTACCAGTTATAGTACCAGTTATAGTACCTCAGTTATAGTACCAGTAGTACCAGTTATAGTACCAGTTATAGTACCAGTTATAGTACCAGTTATAGTACCAGTTATAGTACCAGTTATAGTACCAGTAGTACCAGTTATAGTACCAGTTATAGTACCAGTTATAGTAGCAGTTATAGTACCAGTAGTACCAGTTATAGTACCAGTTATAGTACCAGTAGTACCAGTTATAGTACCAGTTATAGTACCAGTAGTACCAGTTATAGTACCAGTTATAGTACCAGTTATAGTACCAGTAGTACCAGTTATAGTACCAGTTATAGTACTAGTTATAGTACCAGTAGTACCAGTTATAGTACCAGTAGTACCAGTTATAGTACCAGTAGTACCAGTTATAGTACCAGTTATAGTACCAGTTATAGTACCAGTAGTACCAGTTATAGTACCAGTTATAGTACTAGTTATAGTACCAGTAGTACAAGTTATAGTACCAGTTATAGTACCAGTAGTACCAGTTATAGTACCAGTTATAGTACCAGTAGTACCAGTTATAGTACCAGTTATAGTACCAGTTATAGTACCATTAGTACCAGTTATAGTACCAGTAGTACCAGTTATAGTACCAGTTATAGTACCAGTTATAGTACCAGTTATAGTACCAGTAGTACCAGTTATAGTACCAGTTATAGTACTAGTTATAGTACCAGTTATAGTACCAGTTATAGTACCAGTAGTACCAGTTATAGTACTAGTTATAGTACCAGTTATAGTACCAGTTATAGTACCAGTTATAGTACCAGTAGTACCAGTTATAGTACCAGTTATAGTACCAGTAGTACCAGTTATAGTACCAGTTGTAGTACCAGTTATAGTACCAGTAGTACCAGTTATAGTACCAGTTATAGTACCAGTTATAGTACCAGTAGTACCAGTTATAGTACCAGTTATAGTACTAGTTATAGTACCAGTTATAGTACCAGTTATAGTACCAGTAGTACCAGTTATAGTACTAGTTATAGTACCAGTTATAGTACCAGTTATAGTACCAGTTATAGTACCAGTTATAGTACCAGTAGTACCAGTTATAGTACCAGTTGTAGTACCAGTTATAGTACTAGTTATAGTACCAGTTATAGTACCAGTTATAGTACCAGTAGTACCAGTTATAGTACCAGTAGTACCAGTTATAGTACCAGTTATAGTACCAGTTATAGTACCAGTTATAGTACCAGTTATAGTACCATTATAGTACCAGTTATAGTACCAGTTATAGTACCAGTTATAGTACCAGTTATAGTACCAGTTATAGTACCAGTTATAGTACCAGTAGTACCAGTTATAGTACCAGTTGTAGTACCAGTTATAGTACTAGTTATAGTACCAGTTATAGTACCAGTTATAGTACCAGTAGTACCAGTTATAGTACCAGTTATAGTACCAGTTATAGTACCAGTTATAGTACCAGTTATAGTACCAGTAGTACCAGTTATAGTACCAGTTATAGTACCAGTAGTACCAGTTATAGTACCAGTTATAGTACCAGTTATAGTACCAGTTATAGTACCAGTTATAGTACCAGTAGTACCAGTTATAGTACCAGTTATAGTACCAGTTATAGTACCAGTTATAGTACTAGTTATAGTACCAGTAGTACCAGTTGTAGTACCAGTTATAGTACCAGTTATAGTACCAGTTATAGTACCAGTTATAGTACCAGTAGTACCAGTTATAGTACCAGTTATAGTACCAGTTATAGTACCAGTAGTACCAGTTATAGTACTAGTTATAGTACCAGTTATAGTACCAGTTATAGTACCAGTTATAGTACCAGTTATAGTACCAGTTATAGTACCAGTTATAGTACCAGTAGTACCAGTTATAGTACCAGTTATAGTACCAGTTATAGTACCAGTACTACCAGTTATAGTACCAGTTATAGTACCAGTTATAGTACCAGTTATAGTACCAGTAGTACCAGTTATAGTACCAGTTATAGTACCAGTTATAGTACCAGTAGTACCAGTTATAGTACCAGTAGTACCAGTTATAGTACCAGTTATAGTACCAGTTATAGTACCAGTTATAGTACCAGTTATAGTACCAGTAGTACCAGTTATAGTACCAGTTATAGTACCAGTAGTACCAGTTATAGTACCAGTTATAGTACCAGTTATAGTACCAGTTATAGTACCAGTAGTACCAGTTATAGTACTAGTTATAGTACCAGTTATAGTACTAGTTATAGTACCAGTTATAGTACCAGTAGTACCAGTTATAGTACCAGTTATAGTACCAGTAGTACCAGTTATAGTACTAGTTATAGTACCAGTTATAGTACCAGTTATAGTACCAGTTATAGTACCAGTTATAGTACCAGTAGTACCAGTTATAGTACCAGTTATAGTACCAGTTATAGTACCAGTAGTACCAGTTATAGTACTAGTTATAGCACCAGTAGTACCAGTTGTAGTACCAGTTATAGTACCAGTTATAGTACCAGTTATAGTACCAGTTATAGTACCAGTTATAGTACCAGTAGTACCAGTTATAGTACCAGTTATAGTACCAGTAGTACCAGTTATAGTACCAGTTATAGTACCAGTTATAGTACCAGTAGTACCAGTTATAGTACTAGTTATAGTACCAGTTATAGTACCAGTTATAGTACCAGTTATAGTACCAGTTATAGTACCAGTAGTACCAGTTATAGTACCAGTTATAGTACCAGTAGTACCAGTTATAGTACCAGTAGTACCAGTTATAGTACCAGTTATAGTACCAGTAGTACCAGTTATAGTACCAGTTATAGTACCAGTAGTACCAGTTATAGTACCAGTTATAGTACCAGTTATAGTACCAGTAGTACCAGTTATAGTACCAGTTATAGTACTAGTTATAGTACCAGTAGTACCAGTTATAGTACCAGTAGTACCAGTTATAGTACCAGTTATAGTACCAGTTATAGTACCAGTTATAGTACCAGTTATAGTACCAGTAGTACCAGTTATAGTACCAGTTATAGTACCAGTAGTACCAGTTATAGTACCAGTTATTGTACCAGTAGTACCAGTTATAGTACCAGTTATAGTACCAGTAGTACCAGTTATAGTACCAGTAGTACCAGTTATAGTACCAGTTATAGTACTAGTTATAGTACCAGTAGTACCAGTTATAGTACCAGTAGTACCAGTTATAGTACCAGTTATAGTACCAGTTATAGTACCAGTTATAGTACCAGTAGTACCAGTAGTACTAGTTATAGTACCAGTTATAGTACCAGTTATAGTACCAGTTATAGTACCAGTTATAGTACCAGTTATAGTACCAGTTATAGTACCAGTTATAGTACCAGTTATAGTACCAGTAGTACCAGTTATAGTACTAGTTATAGTACCAGTTATAGTACCAGTTATAGTACCAGTTATAGTACCAGTTATAGTACCAGTTATAGTACCAGTAGTACCAGTAGTACCAGTTATAGTACTAGTTATAGTACCAGTTATAGTACCAGTTATAGTACCAGTTATAGTACCAGTTATAGTACCAGTTATAGTACCAGTAGTACCAGTTATAGTACCAGTTATAGTACCAGTTATAGTACCAGTTATAGTACCAGTTATAGTACCAGTTATAGTACCAGTAGTACCAGTTATAGTACCAGTTATAGTACCAGTTATAGTACCAGTACTACCAGTTATAGTACCAGTTATAGTACCAGTTATAGTACCAGTTATAGTACCAGTAGTACCAGTTATAGTACCAGTTATAGTACCAGTTATAGTACCAGTAGTACCAGTTATAGTACCAGTTATAGTACCAGTTATAGTACCAGTTATAGTACCAGTTATAGTACCAGTAGTACCAGTTATAGTACCAGTTATAGTACCAGTAGTACCAGTTATAGTACCAGTTATAGTACCAGTTATAGTACCAGTTATAGTACCAGTAGTACCAGTTATAGTACTAGTTATAGTACCAGTTATAGTACTAGTTATAGTACCAGTTATAGTACCAGTAGTACCAGTTATAGTACCAGTTATAGTACCAGTAGTACCAGTTATAGTACTAGTTATAGTACCAGTTATAGTACCAGTTATAGTACCAGTTATAGTACCAGTTATAGTACCAGTAGTACCAGTTATAGTACCAGTTATAGTACCAGTTATAGTACCAGTTATAGTACCAGTTATAGTACCAGTTATAGTACCAGTAGTACCAGTTATAGTACCAGTTATAGTACCAGTAGTACCAGTTATAGTACCAGTTATAGTACCAGTTATAGTACCAGTAGTACCAGTTATAGTACTAGTTATAGTACCAGTTATAGTACCAGTTATAGTACCAGTTATAGTACCAGTTATAGTACCAGTAGTACCAGTTATAGTACCAGTTATAGTACCAGTAGTACCAGTTATAGTACCAGTAGTACCAGTTATAGTACCAGTTATAGTACCAGTAGTACCAGTTATAGTACCAGTTATAGTACCAGTAGTACCAGTTATAGTACCAGTAGTACCAGTTATAGTACCAGTTATAGTACTAGTTATAGTACCAGTAGTACCAGTTATAGTACCAGTTATAGTACCAGTTATAGTACCAGTTATAGTACCAGTTATAGTACCAGTTATAGTACCAGTTATAGTACCAGTAGTACCAGTTATAGTACCAGTTATTGTACCAGTAGTACCAGTTATAGTACCAGTTATAGTACCAGTAGTACCAGTTATAGTACCAGTAGTACCAGTTATAGTACCAGTTATAGTACTAGTTATAGTACCAGTAGTACCAGTTATAGTACCAGTAGTACCAGTTATAGTACCAGTTATAGTACCAGTTATAGTACCAGTAGTACCAGTAGTACTAGTTATAGTACCAGTTATAGTACCAGTTATAGTACCAGTTATAGTACCAGTTATGGTACCAGTTATAGTACCAGTAGTACCAGTGATAGTACCAGTTATAGTACCAGTTATACCAGTAGTACCAGTTATAGTACCAGTTATAGTACTAGTTATAGTACCAGTTATAGTACCAGTTATAGTACCAGTTATAGTACCAGTAGTACCAGTAGTACCAGTTATAGTACCAGTTATAGTACTAGTTATAGTACCAGTTATAGTACCAGTTATAGTACCAGTTATAGTACCAGTAGTACCAGTAGTACCAGTTATAGTACCAGTTATAGTACCAGTAATACCAGTAGTACCAGTTGTAGTACCAGTTATAGTACCAGTAGTACCAGTAGTACCAGTTATAGTACCAGTTATAGTACTAGTTATAGTACCAGTTATAGTACCAGTTATAGTACCAGTTATAGTACCAGTAGTACCAGTAGTACCAGTTATAGTACCAGTTATAGTACCAGTAATACCAGTAGTACCAGTTGTAGTACCAGTTATAGTACCAGTAGTACCAGTTGTAGTACCAGTTATAGTACCAGTTATAGTACCAGTTATAGTACCAGTTATAGTACCAGTTATAGTACCAGTTATAGTACCAGTTATAGTACCAGTTGTAGTACCAGTTATAGTACCAGTAGTACCAGTTATAGTACTAGTTATAGTACCAGTAGTACCAGTTATAGTACTATTTATAGTACCAGTAGTACCAGTTATAGTACTAGTTATAGTACCAGTAGTACCAGTTATAGTACCAGTTATAGTACCAGTTGTAGTACCAGTTATAGTACCAGTAGTACCAGTTATAGTACTAGTTATAGTACCAGTTATAATACCAGTAGTACCAGTTATAGTACTAGTTATAGTACCAGTTATAATACCAGTAGTACCAGTTATAGTACCAGTTATAGTACCAGTTGTAGTACCAGTTATAGTACCAGTAGTACCAGTTATAGTACTAGTTATAGTACCAGTTATAATACCAGTAGTACCAGTTATAGTACTAGTTATAGTACCAGTAGTACCAGTTATAGTACCAGTTATAGTACCAGTTATAGTACCAGTAGTACCAGTTATAGTACCAGTTATAGTACTAGTTATAGTACTTGTTATAGTACTAGTTATAGTACCAGTTATAGTACCAGTTGTAGTACTTGTTATAGTACTAGTTATAGTACCAGTTATAGTACTAGTTATAGTACCAGTAGTACCAGTTATATTACTAGTTATAGTACCAGTAGTACCAGTTATAGTACCAGTTATAGTACCAGTTATAGTACCAGTTATAGTACCAGTTATAGTACCAGTAGTACCAGTTATAGTACCAGTTATAGTACCAGTTATAGTACCAGTAGTACCAGTTATAGTACCAGTTATAGTACCAGTTATAGTACCAGTTATAGTACTTGTTATAGTACTAGTTATAGTACCAGTTATAGTACCAGTTATAGTACTTGTTATAGTACTAGTTATAGTACTAGTTATAGTACCAGTTATAGTACCAGTTATAGTACCAGTTATAGTACCAGTTATAGTACTTGTTATAGTACTAGTTATAGTACCAGTTATAGTACCAGTTATAGTACCAGTTATAGTACTTGTTATAGTACTAGTTATAGTACTAGTTATAGTACTAGTTATAGTACCAGTTATAGTACTTGTTATAGTACTAGTTATAGTACTAGTTATAGTACTAGTTATAGTACCAGTTATAGTACCAGTTATAGTACCAGTAGTACCAGTTGTAGTACCAGTTATAGTACCAGTTATAGTACTAGTTATAGTACCAGTTATAGTACTTGTTATAGTACTAGTTATAGTACCAGTTATAGTACCAGTTATAGTACCAGTTATAGTACCAGTTATAGTACCAGTTATAGTACCAGTAGTACCAGTTGTAGTACCAGTTATAGTACCAGTTATAGTACCAGTAGTACCAGTTATAGTACCAGTAGTACCAGTTATAGTACTTGTTATAGTACTAGTTATAGTACCAGTTATAGTACTAGTTATAGTACCAGTAGTACCAGTTGTAGTACCAGTTATAGTACTAGTTATAGTACCAGTTATAGTACTAGTTATAGTACCAGTTATAGTACTTGTTATAGTACTAGTTATAGTACTTGTTATAGTACTATAACTAGTACTAGTTATAGTACTTGTTATAGTACTAGTTATAGTAACAGTTATAGTACCAGTTATAGTACTTGTTATAGTACTAGTTATAGTACCAGTTATAGTACTAGTTATAGTACCAGTTATAGTACTTGTTATAGTACTTGTTATAGTACTAGTTATAGTACCAGTTATAGTACTAGTTATAGTACCAGTTATAGTACTTGTTATAGTACTAGTTATAGTACCAGTTATAGTACTAGTTATAGTACCAGTAGTACCAGTTGTACCAGTTATAGTACCAGTAGTACCAGGTGTAGTAGGTAGGATGTGTGAGGTACAGACAGATATTGCACGTGTTGTTATTTCACGTTATTGTTGTTATTATTATTGTCCGTTGCTACGGTGATCAGCCTGGTTGTTCAGTCGGCAGCGGAGAGGAAGGACCTGATGGATCTCTCCATGGTTCTGATGGATTTCTCCATGGTTCTGATGGATCTCTCCATGGTGCTGATGGATCTCTCCATGGTGCTGATGGATCTCTCCATGGTGCTGATGGAGCTCTCCATGGTGCTGATGGATCTCTCCATGGTTCTGATGGATCTCTCCATGGTTCTGATGGATCTCTCCATGGTGCTGATGGATCTCTCCATGGTTCTGATGGATCTCTCCATGGTTCTGATGGAGCTCTCCATGGTTCTGATGGAGCTCTCCATGGTTCTGATGGAGCTCTCCATGGTGCTGATGGATCTCTCCATGGTTCTGATGGATCTCTCCATGGTTCTGATGGATCTCCATGGTGCTGATGGAGCTCTCCATGGTTCTGATGGAGCTCTCCATGGTTCTGATGGATCTCTCCATGGTTCTGATGGATCTCCATGGTTCTAATGGAGCTCTCCATGGTTCTGATGGATCTCTCCATGGTGCTGATGGAGCTCTCCATGGTTCTAATGGAGCTAGTACTACTACTACTACTACTATTACAGTACAGGACAGGGCTAGTACTAGTTATAGTAAGAATTATAGTGCCAGTAGTACCAGATGTACCCGTTGTAGTGCCAGTAGTACCAGTTTTAGTACCAGTGGTACCAGTTCTAGTACCAGTTGTACTTACAGTTATAGTACCAGTAGTACCAGTCGTAGTACCAGTAGTACCAGTTATACTTACAGTTATAGTACCAGTAATACCAGTTATAGTACCAGTAGTACCAGTTGTAGTACCAGTTATAGTAATCAGTTGTACCAGTTGTAGTACCAGTATTAGTTGTTGTAGTACCAGTAGAACCAGTTATAGTACCAATAGTACCAGTAGTACCAGTTATAGTACCAGTTGTACCAGTTGTAGTACCAGTAGAACCAGTTATAGTACCAGTTATAGTACCAGTTATAGTACCAGTAGTACCAGTAGTACCAGTTATAGTACTAGTTATAGTACCAGTAGTACCAGTTATAGTACCAGTAGTACCAGTTATAGTACCAGTAGTACCAGTTATAGTACCAGTTATAGTACCAGTTATAGTACCAGTTATAGTACCAGTAGTACCAGTTATAGTACCAGTTATAGTACCAGTAGTACCAGTTATAGTACCAGTAGTACCAGTTATAGTACCAGTTATAGTACCAGTTATAGTACCAGTTATAGTACCAGTAGTACTAGTTATAGTACCAGTAGTACCAGTTATAGTACCAGTTATAGTACCAGTAGTACCAGTTATAGTACCAGTTATAGTACCAGTTATAGTACCAGTAGTACCAGTAGTACCAGTAGTACCAGTTATAGTACCAGTTATAGTACCAGTTATAGTACCAGTTATAGTACCAGTTATAGTACCAGTAGTACCAGTTATAGTACCAGTTATAGTACCAGTTATAGTACCAGTTATAGTACCAGTAGTACCAGTTATAGTACCAGTTATAGTACCAGTTATAGTACCAGTTATAGTACCAGTTGTACCAGTTATAGTACCAGTTATAGTACCAGTTATAGTACCAGTTATAGTACCAGTTATAGTACCAGTTGTAGTACCAGTAGTACCAGTTATAGTACCAGTTATAGTACCAGTTATAGTACCAGTTATAGTACCAGTTATAGTACCAGTTATAGTACCAGTTATAGTACCAGTTGTACCAGTTATAGTACCAGTTATAGTACCAGTTATAGTACCAGTTATAGTACCAGTTATAGTACTAGTTATAGTACCAGTTATAGTACCAGTTATAGTACCAGTAGTACCAGTAGTACTAGTTATAGTACCAGTTATAGTACCAGTTATAGTACCAGTTATAGTACCAGTTATAGTACCAGTAGAACCTGCAGGTCTTAGACCTGGTCCTGCAGTAACCAGTAAGTAACCAATAAAGTAACCAGTAAGTAACCAGTAAGTAACCAGTAAGTAACCAGTAAGTAACCAATAAGTAACCAGTAAGTAACCAATAAGTAACCAGTAAGTAACCAGTAAGTAACCAGTAAGTAACCAGTAAGTAACCAATAAAGTAACCAGTAAGTAACCAGTAAGTAACCAGTAAGTAACCAATAAGTAACCAGTAAGTAACCAATAAGTAACCAGTAAGTAACCAGTAAGTAACCAGTAAGTAACCAAGTAAGTAACCAGTAAGTAACCAGTAAGTAACCAATAAGTAACCAGTAAGTAACCAATAGTAACCAATAAGTAACCTAAGTACAGTAACCAATAAGTAACCAGTAAGTAACCAATAAGTAACCAGTAAGTAACCAGTAAGTAACCAGTAAGTAACCAATAAGTAACCAGTGATTAACCAGTAAGTAACCAGTAAGTAACCAATAAGTAACCAGTAAGTAACCAATAAGTAACCAGTAAGTAACCAGTAAGTAACCAATAAGTAACCAATAAGTAACCAGTAAGTAACCAATAAGTAACCAGTAAGTAACCAGTAAGTAACCAGTAGAACCAAGTAAAGTAACCAGTAAGTAACCAGTAAGTAACCAGTAAGTAACCAGTAAGTAACCAATAAGTAACCAGTAAGTAAACCAGTAAGTAACCAGTAAGTAACCAAGTAAGTAACCAGTAAGTAACCAATAAGTAACCAGTAAGTAACCAGTAAGTAACCAGTAAGTAACCAGTAAGTAACCAGTAAGTAACCAATAAGTAACCAGTAAGTAACCAATAAGTAACCAGTAAGTAACCAATAAGTAACCAGTAAGTAACCAAGTAACCAATAAGTAACCAGTAAGTAACCAGTAAGTAACCAGTAAGTAACCAGTAAGTAACCAATAAGTAACCAGTAAGTAACCAGTAGTAACCAGTAAGTAACCATAAGTAACCAATAAGTAACCAGTAAGTAACCAGTAAGTAACCAGTAAGTAACCAGTAAGTAACCAAGTAAGTAACCAGTAAGTAACCAGTAAGTAACCAGTAAGTAACCAGTAAGTAACCAGTAAGTAACCAGTAAGTAACCAATAAGTAACCAGTAAGTAACCAGTAAGTAACCAATAAGTAACCAGTAAGTAACCAATAAGTAACCAGTAAGTAACCAGTAAGTAACCAGTAAGTAACCAGTAAGTAACCAAGTGATTAACCAGTAAGTAACCAGTAAGTAACCAATAAGTAACCAGTAAGTAACCAATAAGTAACCAGTAAGTAACCAGTAAGTAACCAGTAAGTAACCAGTAAGTAACCAGTAAGTAACCAATAAGTAACCAGTAAGTAACCAATAAGTAACCAGTAAGTAACCATAGTAACCAGTAAGTAACCATAAGTAACCAGTAAGTAACCAGTAAGTAACCAGTAAGTAACCATAAGTAACCAGTAAGTAACCAGTAAGTAACCAGTAAGTAACCAGTAAGTAACCAGTAAGTAACCAGTAAGTAACCAGTACCAGTAAGTAACCAGTAAGTAACCAATAAGTAACCAGTAAGTAACCAGTAAGTAACCAATAAGTAACCAGTAAGTAACCAATAAGTAACCAGTAAGTAACCAATAAGTAACCAGTAAGTAACCAATAAGTAACCAGTAAGTAACCAATAAGTAACCAGTAAGTAACCAATAAGTAACCAGTAAGTAACCAGTAAGTAACCAATAAGTAACCAGTAAGTAACCAGTAAGTAACCAGTAAGTAACCAGTAAGTAACCAGTAAGTAACCAGTAAGTAACCAGTAAGTAACCAGTAAGTAACCAGTAAGTAACCAGTAAGTAACCAGTAAGTAACCAATAAGTAACCAATAAGTAACCAGTAAGTAACCAGTAAGTAACCAAGTAACCAGTAAGTAACCAGTAAGTAACCAATAAGTAACCAGTAAGTAACCAGTAAGTAACCAGTAAGTAACCAGTAAGTAACCAGTAAGTAACCAATAAGTAACCAGTAAGTAACCAGTAAGTAACCAGTAAGTAACCAGTAAGTAACCAATAAGTAACCAGTAAGTAACCAATAAGTAACCAGTAAGTAACCAGTAAGTAACCAATAAGTAACCAATAAGTAACCAGTAAGTAACCAATAAGTAACCAGTAAGTAACCAGTAAGTAACCAGTAAGTAACCAATAAGTAACCAGTAAGTAACCAATAAGTAACCAGTAAGTAACCAGTAAGTAACCAATAAGTAACCAATAAGTAACCAGTAAGTAACCAGTAAGTAACCAGTAAGTAACCAGTAAGTAACCAGTAAGTAACCAATAAGTAACCAGTAAGTAACCAGTAAGTAACCAGTAAGTAACCAATAAGTAACCAGTAAGTAACCAATAAGTAACCAGTAAGTAACCAGTAAGTAACCAATAAGTAACCAGTAAGTAACCATAAGTAACCAGTAAGTAACCAGTAAGTAACCAGTAAGTAACCAGTAAGTAACCAGTAAGTAACCAGTAAGTAACCAATAAGTAACCAGTAAGTAACCAGTAAGTAACCAATAAGTAACCAATAAGTAACCAAGTAAGTAACCAGTAAGTAACCAGTAAGTAACCAGTAAGTAACCAATAAGTAACCAATAAGTAACCAGTAAGTAACCAGTAAGTAACCAGTAAGTAACCAGTAAGTAACCAGTAAGTAACCAGTAAGTAACCAGTAAGTAACCAATAAGTAACCAGTAAGTAACCAATAAGTAACCAGTAAGTAACCAATAAGTAACCAGTAAGTAACCAGTAAGTAACCAATAAGTAACCAGTAAGTAACCAGTAAGTAACCAGTAAGTAACCAGTAAGTAACCAATAAGTAACCAGTAAGTAACCAATAAGTAACCAGTAAGTAACCAGTAAGTAACCAGTAAGTAACCAGTAAGTAACCAATAAGTAACCAATAAGTAACCAGTAAGTAACCAGTAAGTAACCAGTAAGTAACCAATAAGTAACCAATAAGTAACCAGTAAGTAACCAGTAAGTAACCAGTAAGTAACCAATAAGTAACCAGTAAGTAACCATAAGTAACCAATAAGTAACCAGTAAGTAACCAGTAAGTAACCAGTAAGTAACCAATAAGTAACCAATAAGTAACCAGTAAGTAACCAGTAAGTAACCAGTAAGTAACCAATAAGTAACCAGTAAGTAACCATAAGTAACCAGTAAGTAACCAGTAAGTAACCAGTAAGTAACCAATAAGTAACCAGTAAGTAACCAATAAGTAACCAGTAAGTAACCAGTAAGTAACCAGTAAGTAACCAATAAGTAACCAGTAAGTAACCAGTAAGTAACCAATAAGTAACCAGTAAGTAACCAATAAGTAACCAGTAAGTAACCAATAAGTAACCAATAAGTAACCAGTAAGTAACCAATAAGTAACCAGTAAGTAACCAGTAAGTAACCAGTAAGTAACCAGTAAGTAACCAGTAAGTAACCATAAGTAACCAGTAAGTAACCAGTAAGTAACCAATAAGTAACCAATAAGTAACCAGTAAGTAACCAATAAGTAACCAGTAAGTAACCAGTAAGTAACCAATAAGTAACCATAAGTAACCAATAAGTAACCAGTAAGTAACCAATAAGTAACCAATAAGTAACCAGTAAGTAACCAATAAGTAACCAGTAAGTAACCAGTAAGTAACCAATAAGTAACCAGTAAGTAACCAGTAAGTAACCAGTAAGTAACCATAAGTAACCAGTAAGTAACCAGTAAGTAACCAATAAGTAACCAATAAGTAACCAGTAAGTAACCAATAAGTAACCAATAAGTAACCAGTAAGTAACCAATAAGTAACCAGTAAGTAACCAGTAAGTAACCAATAAGTAACCAGTAAGTAACCAGTAAGTAACCAATAAGTAACCAGTAAGTAACCAGTAAGTAACCAGTAAGTAACCAGTAAGTAACCAATAAGTAACCAGTAAGTAACCAGTAAGTAACCAGTAAGTAACCAATAAGTAACCAGTAAGTAACCAGTAAGTAACCAATAAGTAACCAGTAAGTAACCAGTAAGTAACCAGTAAGTAACCAGTAAGTAACCAGTAAGTAACCAATAAGTAACCAGTAAGTAACCAGTAAGTAACCAGTAAGTAACCAATAAGTAACCAGTAAGTAAACCAATAAGTAACCAGTAAGTAACCAGTAAGTAACCAATAAGTAACCAATAAGTAACCAGTAAGTAACCAGTAAGTAACCAATAAGTAACCAATAAGTAACCAATAAGTAACCAGTAAGTAACCAGTAAGTAACCAAGTAAGTAACCAGTAAGTAACCAGTAAGTAACCAGTAAGTAACCAATAAGTAACCATAAGTAACCAGTAAGTAACCAATAAGTAACCAATAAGTAACCAGTAAGTAACCAATAAGTAACCAGTAAGTAACCAGTAAGTAACCAATAAGTAACCAGTAAGTAACCAATAAGTAACCAATAAGTAACCAGTAAGTAACCAATAAGTAACCAGTAAGTAACCAGTAAGTAACCAATAAGTAACCAATAAGTAACCAGTAAGTAACCAGTAAGTAACCAATAAGTAACCAGTAAGTAACCAATAAGTAACCAGTAAGTAACCAGTAAGTAACCAATAAGTAACCAATAAGTAACCAGTAAGTAACCAGTAAGTAACCAGTAAGTAACCAATAAGTAACCAATAAGTAACCAGTAAGTAACCAGTAAGTAACCAATAAGTAACCAATAAGTAACCAGTAAGTAACCAGTAAGTAACCAATAAGTAACCAATAAGTAACCAGTAAGTAACCAGTAAGTAACCAGTAAGTAACCAAGTAACCAGTAAGTAACCAATAAGTAACCAGTAAGTAACCAGTAAGTAACCAATAAGTAACCAATAAGTAACCAGTAAGTAACCAGTAAGTAACCAATAAGTAACCAGTAAGTAACCAGTAAGTAACCAGTAAGTAACCAATAAGTAACCAGTAAGTAACCAGTAAGTAACCAGTAAGTAACCAGTAAGTAACCAGTAAGTAACCAATAAGTAACCAATAAGTAACCAGTAAGTAACCAGTAAGTAACCAGTGATTAACCAGTAAGTAACCAGTAAGTAACCAGTAAGTAACCAGTAACCAGTAAGTAACCAGTAAGTAACCAATAAGTAACCAGTAAGTAACCAGTAAGTAACCAGTAAGTAACCAGTAAGTAACCAATAAGTAACCAGTAAGTAACCAGGTAACCAATAAGTAACCAGTAAGTAACCAGTAAGTAACCAATAAGTAACCAATAAGTAACCAGTAAGTAACCAGTAAGTAACCAATAAGTAACCAGTAAGTAACCAGTAAGTAACCAGTAAGTAACCAGTAAGTAACCAGTAAGTAACCAATAAGTAACCATAAGTAACCAATAAGTAACCAGTAAGTAACCAGTAAGTAACCAGTAACCAGTAAGTAACCAGTAAGTAACCAAGTAACCAATAAGTAACCAATAAGTAACCAGTAAGTAACCAGTAAGTAACCAATAAGTAACCAGTAAGTAACCAGTAAGTAACCAGTAAGTAACCAATAAGTAACCAGTAAGTAACCAATAAGTAACCAGTAAGTAACCAGTAAGTAACCAGTAAGTAACCAGTAACCAGTAAGTAACCAATAAGTAACCAGTAAGTAACCAGTAAGTAACCAGTAAGTAACCAATAAGTAACCAGTAAGTAACCAATAAGTAACCAGTAAGTAACCAATAAGTAACCAGTAAGTAACCAGTAAGTAACCAGTAAGTAACCAATAAGTAACCAGTAAGTAACCAGTAAGTAACCAGTAAGTAACCAATAAGTAACCAGTAAGTAACCAATAAGTAACCAATAAGTAACCAGTAAGTAACCAGTAAGTAACCAGTAAGTAACCAGTAAGTAACCAGTAAGTAACCAATAAGTAACCAATAAGTAACCAGTAAGTAACCAGTAAGTAACCAGTAAGTAACCAGTAAGTAACCAATAAGTAACCAATAAGTAACCAGTAAGTAACCAGTAAGTAACCAGTAAGTAACCAATAAGTAACCAATAAGTAACCAGTAAGTAACCAGTAAGTAACCAATAAGTAACCAGTAAGTAACCAATAAGTAACCAATAAGTAACCAATAAGTAACCAGTAAGTAACCAGTAAGTAACCAGTAAGTAACCATAAGTAACCAGTAAGTAACCAGTAAGTAACCAGTAACATAAGTAACCAGTAAGTAACCAGTAAGTAACCAGTAAGTAACCAATAAGTAACCAATAAGTAACCAGTAAGTAACCAGTAAGTAACCAGTAAGTAACCAGTAAGTAACCAATAAGTAACCAGTAAGTAACCAGTAAGTAACCAGTAAGTAACCAGTAACCAATAAGTAACCAATAAGTAACCAGTAAGTAACCAGTAAGTAACCAGTAAGTAACCAATAAGTAACCAATAAGTAACCAGTAAGTAACCAATAAGTAACCAATAAGTAACCAGTAAGTAACCAGTAAGTAACCAGTAAGTAACCAATAAGTAACCAATAAGTAACCAGTAAGTAACCAGTAAGTAACCAGTAAGTAACCAGTAAGTAACCAGTAAGTAACCAATAAGTAACCAGTAAGTAACCAGTAAGTAACCAAGTAACCAGTAAGTAACCAATAAGTAACCAGTAAGTAACCAGTAAGTAACCAATAAGTAACCAATAAGTAACCAGTAAGTAACCAGTAAGTAACCAGTAAGTAACCAGTAAGTAACCAATAAGTAACCAGTAAGTAACCAGTAAGTAACCAGTAAGTAACCAGTAAGTAACCAATAAGTAACCAGTAAGTAACCAGTAAGTAACCAATAAGTAACCAATAAGTAACCAGTAAGTAACCAGTAAGTAACCAGTAAGTAACCAATAAGTAACCAGTAAGTAACCAGTAAGTAACCAGTAAGTAACCAGTAAGTAACCAGTAAGTAACCAGTAAGTAACCAGTAAGTAACCAATAAGTAACCAGTAAGTAACCAGTAAGTAACCAGTAACCAGTAAGTAACCAGTAAGTAACCAATAAGTAACCAATAAGTAACCAGTAAGTAACCAGTAAGTAACCAGTAAGTAACCAGTAAGTAACCAGTAAGTAACCAATAAGTAACCAATAAGTAACCAGTAAGTAACCAGTAAGTAACCAATAAGTAACCAGTAAGTAACCAGTAAGTAACCAGTGATTAACCAATAAGTAACCAATAAGTAACCAATAAGTAACCAGTAAGTAACCAGTAAGTAACCAGTAACCAGTAAGTAACCAATAAGTAACCAATAAGTAACCAGTAAGTAACCAGTAAGTAACCAATAAGTAACCAGTAAGTAACCAGTAAGTAACCAATAAGTAACCAATAAGTAACCAGTAAGTAACCAATAAGTAACCAGTAAGTAACCAGTAAGTAACCAATAAGTAACCAGTAAGTAACCAGTAAGTAACCAGTAACCAATAAGTAACCAATAAGTAACCAGTAAGTAACCAGTAAGTAACCAATAAGTAACCAATAAGTAACCAATAAGTAACCAATAAGTAACCAATAAGTAACCAGTAAGTAACCAGTAAGTAACCAGTAAGTAACCAGTAAGTAACCAGTAAGTAACCAATAAGTAACCAATAAGTAACCAGTAAGTAACCAATAAGTAACCAGTAAGTAACCAGTAAGTAACCAGTAAGTAACCAGTAACCAATAAGTAACCAATAAGTAACCAATAAGTAACCAGTAAGTAACCAGTAAGTAACCAGTAAGTAACCAGTAACCAGTAAGTAACCAGTAAGTAACCAATAAGTAACCAGTAAGTAACCAGTAAGTAACCAGTAAGTAACCAATAAGTAACCAGTAAGTAACCAATAAGTAACCAGTAAGTAACCAGTAAGTAACCAGTAACCAATAAGTAACCAATAAGTAACCAATAAGTAACCAGTAAGTAACCAGTAACCAGTAAGTAACCAGTAAGTAACCAATAAGTAACCAGTAAGTAACCAGTAAGTAACCAGTAAGTAACCAGTAAGTAACCAGTAAGTAACCAATAAGTAACCAATAAGTAACCAGTAAGTAACCAGTAAGTAACCAGTAAGTAACCAGTAAGTAACCAGTAACCAGTAAGTAACCAATAAGTAACCAGTAAGTAACCAGTAAGTAACCAGTAAGTAACCAGTAAGTAACCAGTAAGTAACCAGTAAGTAACCAATAAGTAACCAGTAAGTAACCAATAAGTAACCAGTAAGTAACCAGTAAGTAACCAGTAAGTAACCAGTTAGTAACCAATATGTAACCAATAAGTAACCAGTAACCAGTAAGTAACCAATAAGTAACCAGTAAGTAACCAGTAACCAGTAAGTAACCAATAAGTAACCAGTAAGTAACCAGTAAGTAACCAGTAAGTAACCAATATGTAACCAATAAGTAACCAGTAAGTAACCAATAAGTAACCAGTAAGTAACCAGTAGGTAACCAGTAAGTAACCAATAAGTAACCAGTAAGTAACCAGTAAGTAACCAATATGTAACCAGTAAGTAACCAATAAGTAACCAATAAGTAACCAGTAAGTAACCAGTAAGTAACCAATAAGTAACCAGTAAGTAACCAATATGTAACCAGTAAGTAACCAGTAAGTAACCAGTAAGTAACCAGTTAGTAACCAGTAAGTAACCAGTAACCAATAAGTAACCAATAAGTAACCAATAAGTAACCAGTAAGTAACCAATAAGTAACCAGTAAGTAACCAATATGTAACCAGTAAGTAACCAGTAAGTAACCAGTAAGTAACCAGTAAGTAACCAGTAAGTAACCAGTAACCAATAAGTAACCAGTAAGTAACCAATAAGTAACCAATAAGTAACCAGTAAGTAACCAGTAAGTAACCAATAAGTAACCAGTAAGTAACCAATAAGTAACCAGTAAGTAACCAGTAAGTAACCAGTAAGTAACCAATAAGTAACCAGTAAGTAACCAGTAAGTAACCAATAAGTAACCAGTAAGTAACCAGTAAGTAACCAGTAAGTAACCAGTAAGTAACCAGTAAGTAACCAGTAACCAATAAGTAACCAGTAAGTAACCAATAAGTAACCAATAAGTAACCAGAAAGTAACCAATAAGTAACCAATATGTAACCAATAAGTAACCAGTAAGTAACCAGTAAGTAACCAGTAAGTAACCAGTAAGTAACCAGTAAGTAACCAATAAGTAACCAGTAAGTAACCAGTAAGTAACCAGTAAGTAACCAGTTAGTAACCAGTAAGTAACCAATAAGTAACCAATATGTAACCAATAAGTAACCAATAAGTAACCAGTAACCAGTAAGTAACCAATAAGTAACCAGTAAGTAACCAATAAGTAACCAGTAAGTAACCAGTAAGTAACCAATAAGTAACCAGTAAGTAACCAGTAAGTAACCAATAAGTAACCAGTAAGTAACCAGTAAGTAACCAATAAGTAACCAATAAGTAACCAGTAACCAGTAAGTAACCAATAAGTAACCAGTAACCAATAAGTAACCAGTAAGTAACCAGTAATTAACCAGTAAGTAACCAATAAGTAACCAGTAAGTAACCAGTAAGTAACCAGTAACAAGTAAGTAACCAATAAGTAACCAGTAACCAATAAGTAACCAGTAAGTAACCAGTAAGTAACCAATAAGTAACCAATAAGTAACCAGTAACAAGTAAGTAACCAATAAGTAACCAGTAACCAATAAGTAACCAGTAAGTAACCAGTAAGTAACCAATAAGTAACCAATAAGTAACCAGTAAGTAACCAATAAGTAACCAGTAACCAATAAGTAACCAGTAAGTAACCAGTAAGTAACCAGTAAGTAACCAGTGATTAACCAGTAAGTAACCAGTGATTAACCAATAAGTAACCAATAAGTAACCAGTAAGTAACCAGTGATTAACCAGTAAGTAACCAGTGATTAACCAGTAAGTAACCAGTAACCAATAAGTAACCAGTAAGTAACCAATAAGTAACCAATAAGTAACCAGTAACAAGTAAGTAACCAATAAGTAACCAGTAACCAATAAGTAACCAGTAAGTAACCAGTAAGTAACCAATAAGTAACCAGTAAGTAACCAGTAAGTAACCAGTAAGTAACCAGTAAATAACCAATAAGTAACCAGTAAGTAACCAATAAGTAACCAGTAAGTAACCAGTAAGTAACCAGTAAGTAACCAATAAGTAACCAATAAGTAACCAATAAGTAACCAGTAAGTAACCAGTAAGTAACCAATAAGTAACCAATAAGTAACCAGTAAGTAACCAGTAAGTAACCAGTAACCAGTAAGTAACCAGTGATTAACCAGTAAGTAACCAGTAAGTAACCAGTAAGTAACCAGTAAGTAACCAATAAATAACCAATAAGTAACCAGTAAGTAACCAATAAGTAACCAGTAAGTAACCAATAAGTAACCAGTAAGTAACCAGTACGTAACCAATAAGTAACCAATAAGTAACCAGTAAGTAACCAGTAAGTAACCAGTAACCAGTAAGTAACCAGTGATTAACCAGTAAGTAACCAGTAAGTAACCAATAAGTAACCAGTAAGTAACCAGTAAGTAACCAGTAACCAGTAAGTAACCAGTGATTAACCAGTAAGTAACCAATAAGTAACCAATAAGTAACCAGTAAGTAACCAGTAAGTAACCAGTAACCAGTAAGTAACCAGTGATTAACCAATAAGTAACCAGTAAGTAACCAATAAGTAACCAGTAAGTAACCAATAAGTAACCAGTAAGTAACCAGTAAGTAACCAATAAGTAACCAGTAAGTAACCAGTAAGTAACCAATAAGTAACCAATAAGTAACCAGTAAGTAACCAATAAGTAACCAGTAAGTAACCAATAAGTAACCAATAAGTAACCAGTAAGTAACCAGTAAGTAACCAATAAGTAACCAATAAGTAACCAGTAAGTAACCAGTAAGTAACCAATAAGTAACCAATAAGTAACCAGTAAGTAACCAATAAGTAACCAATAAGTAACCAGTAAGTAACCAATAAGTAACCAGTAAGTAACCAATAAGTAACCAATAAGTAACCAGTAAGTAACCAATAAGTAACCAATAAGTAACCAGTAAGTAACCAATAAGTAACCAGTAAGTAACCAGTAAGTAACCAATAAGTAACCAATAAGTAACCAGTAAGTAACCAGTAAGTAACCAATAAGTAACCAGTAAGTAACCAATAAGTAACCAGTAAGTAACCAGTAAGTAACCAATAAGTAACCAATAAGTAACCAGTAAGTAACCAATAAGTAACCAGTAAGTAACCAATAAGTAACCAATAAGTAACCAGTAAGTAACCAATAAGTAACCAATAAGTAACCAGTAAGTAACCAATAAGTAACCAGTAAGTAACCAATAAGTAACCAGTAAGTAACCAGTAAGTAACCAGTAACAAGTAAGTAACCAATAAGTAACCAGTAACCAATAAGTAACCAGTAAGTAACCAGTAAGTAACCAATAAGTAACCAATAAGTAACCAGTAACAAGTAAGTAACCAATAAGTAACCAGTAACCAATAAGTAACCAGTAAGTAACCAGTAAGTAACCAATAAGTAACCAATAAGTAACCAGTAAGTAACCAATAAGTAACCAGTAACCAATAAGTAACCAGTAAGTAACCAGTAAGTAACCAGTAAGTAACCAGTGATTAACCAGTAAGTAACCAGTGATTAACCAATAAGTAACCAATAAGTAACCAGTAAGTAACCAGTGATTAACCAGTAAGTAACCAGTGATTAACCAGTAAGTAACCAGTAACCAATAAGTAACCAGTAAGTAACCAATAAGTAACCAATAAGTAACCAGTAACAAGTAAGTAACCAATAAGTAACCAGTAACCAATAAGTAACCAGTAAGTAACCAGTAAGTAACCAATAAGTAACCAGTAAGTAACCAGTAAGTAACCAGTAAGTAACCAGTAAATAACCAATAAGTAACCAGTAAGTAACCAATAAGTAACCAGTAAGTAACCAGTAAGTAACCAGTAAGTAACCAATAAGTAACCAATAAGTAACCAATAAGTAACCAGTAAGTAACCAGTAAGTAACCAATAAGTAACCAATAAGTAACCAGTAAGTAACCAGTAAGTAACCAGTAACCAGTAAGTAACCAGTGATTAACCAGTAAGTAACCAGTAAGTAACCAGTAAGTAACCAGTAAGTAACCAATAAATAACCAATAAGTAACCAGTAAGTAACCAATAAGTAACCAGTAAGTAACCAATAAGTAACCAGTAAGTAACCAGTACGTAACCAATAAGTAACCAATAAGTAACCAGTAAGTAACCAGTAAGTAACCAGTAACCAGTAAGTAACCAGTGATTAACCAGTAAGTAACCAGTAAGTAACCAATAAGTAACCAGTAAGTAACCAGTAAGTAACCAGTAACCAGTAAGTAACCAGTGATTAACCAGTAAGTAACCAATAAGTAACCAATAAGTAACCAGTAAGTAACCAGTAAGTAACCAGTAACCAGTAAGTAACCAGTGATTAACCAATAAGTAACCAGTAAGTAACCAATAAGTAACCAGTAAGTAACCAATAAGTAACCAGTAAGTAACCAGTAAGTAACCAATAAGTAACCAGTAAGTAACCAGTAAGTAACCAATAAGTAACCAATAAGTAACCAGTAAGTAACCAATAAGTAACCAGTAAGTAACCAATAAGTAACCAATAAGTAACCAGTAAGTAACCAGTAAGTAACCAATAAGTAACCAATAAGTAACCAGTAAGTAACCAGTAAGTAACCAATAAGTAACCAATAAGTAACCAGTAAGTAACCAATAAGTAACCAATAAGTAACCAGTAAGTAACCAATAAGTAACCAGTAAGTAACCAATAAGTAACCAATAAGTAACCAGTAAGTAACCAATAAGTAACCAATAAGTAACCAGTAAGTAACCAATAAGTAACCAGTAAGTAACCAGTAAGTAACCAATAAGTAACCAATAAGTAACCAGTAAGTAACCAGTAAGTAACCAATAAGTAACCAGTAAGTAACCAATAAGTAACCAGTAAGTAACCAGTAAGTAACCAATAAGTAACCAATAAGTAACCAGTAAGTAACCAATAAGTAACCAGTAAGTAACCAATAAGTAACCAATAAGTAACCAGTAAGTAACCAGTAAGTAACCAATAAGTAACCAATAAGTAACCAGTAAGTAACCAGTAAGTAACCAATAAGTAACCAATAAGTAACCAGTAAGTAACCAGTAAGTAACCAGTAAGTAACCAGTAACCAGTAAGTAACCAATAAGTAACCAGTAAGTAACCAGTAAGTAACCAATAAGTAACCAATAAGTAACCAGTAAGTAACCAGTAAGTAACCAGTGATTAACCAGTAAGTAACCAGTAAGTAACCAGTAAGTAACCAATAAGTAACCAGTAAGTAACCAGTAAGTAACCAATAAGTAACCAGTAAGTAACCAGTAAGTAACCAATAAGTAACCAATAAGTAACCAGTAAGTAACCAGTAAGTAACCAATAAGTAACCAGTAAGTAACCAATAAGTAACCAATAAGTAACCAGTAAGTAACCAGTAAGTAACCAGTAACCAATAAGTAACCAATAAGTAACCAATAAGTAACCAATAAGTAACCAGTAAGTAACCAGTAAGTAACCAGTAACCAGTAAGTAACCAGTAAGTAACCAATAAGTAACCAATAAGTAACCAGTAAGTAACCAGTAAGTAACCAGTAACCAGTAAGTAACCAGTAAGTAACCAGTAAGTAACCAGTAAGTAACCAATAAGTAACCAATAAGTAACCAATAAGTAACCAGTAAGTAACAGTAAGTAACCAGTAAGTAACCAGTAACCAGTAAGTAACCAATAAGTAACCAGTAAGTAACCAGTAAGTAACCAGTTAGTAACCAATATGTAACCAATAAGTAACCAATAAGTAACCAATAAGTAACCAATAAGTAACCAGTAAGTAACCAATAAGTAACCAGTAAGTAACCAATAAGTAACCAATAAGTAACCAGTAAGTAACCAATAAGTAACCAATAAGTAACCAGTAAGTAACCAATAAGTAACCAATAAGTAACCAGTAAGTAACCAGTAAGTAACCAGTAAGTAACCAGTAAGTAACCAGTAAGTAACCAATAAGTAACCAATAAGTAACCAGTAAGTAACCAGTAAGTAACCAATAAGTAACCAGTAAGTAACCAATAAGTAACCAATAAGTAACCAGTAAGTAACCAGTAAGTAACCAGTAAGTAACCAATAAGTAACCAATAAGTAACCAGTAAGTAACCAGTAAGTAACCAATAAGTAACCAGTAAGTAACCAATAAGTAACCAATAAGTAACCAATAAGTAACCAGTAAGTAACCAGTAAGTAACCAGTAAGTAACCAGTAACCAGTAAGTAACCAGTAAGTAACCAGTAACCAATAAGTAACCAATAAGTAACCAGTAAGTAACCAGTAAGTAACCAATAAGTAACCAATAAGTAACCAGTAAGTAACCAGTAAGTAACCAGTAAGTAACCAATAAGTAACCAATAAGTAACCAGTAAGTAACAGTAAGTAACCAGTAAGTAACCAGTAACCAGTAAGTAACCAATAAGTAACCAGTAAGTAACCAGTAAGTAACCAGTTAGTAACCAATATGTAACCAATAAGTAACCAATAAGTAACCAATAAGTAACCAATAAGTAACCAGTAAGTAACCAATAAGTAACCAGTAAGTAACCAATAAGTAACCAATAAGTAACCAGTAAGTAACCAGTAAGTAACCAATAAGTAACCAGTAAGTAACCAATAAGTAACCAATAAGTAACCAGTAACCAGTAAGTAACCAGTAAGTAACCAATAAGTAACCAATAAGTAACCAGTAACCAGTAAGTAACCAGTAAGTAACCAGTAAGTAACCAGTAACCAGTAAGTAACCAATAAGTAACCAGTAAGTAACCAGTAAGTAACCAATAAGTAACCAATAAGTAACCAGTAAGTAACCAGTAAGTAACCAGTAAGTAACCAGTAAATAACCAATAAGTAACCAGTAAGTAACCAGTAAGTAACCAGTAAGTAACCAGTAAGTAACCAATAAGTAACCAGTAAGTAACCAGTAAGTAACCAATAAGTAACCAATAAGTAACCAGTAAGTAACCAGTAAGTAACCAGTAAGTAACCAATAAGTAACCAGTACGTAACCAGTAAGTAACCAGTAAGTAACCAGTAAGTAACCAGTAAGTAACCAGTAAGTAACCAGTAAGTAACCAATAAGTAACCAGTAAGTAACCAGTAAGTAACCAGTAACCAGTAAGTAACCAGTAAGTAACCAATAAGTAACCAATAAGTAACCAGTAAGTAACCAGTAAGTAACCAGTAAGTAACCAGTAAGTAACCAGTGATTAACCAATAAGTAACCAATAAGTAACCAATAAGTAACCAGTAAGTAACCAATAAGTAACCAGTAAGTAACCAGTAAGTAACCAGTGATTAACCAATAAGTAACCAATAAGTAACCAATAAGTAACCAGTAAGTAACCAGTAAGTAACCAGTAACCAGTAAGTAACCAATAAGTAACCAATAAGTAACCAGTAAGTAACAAGTAAGTAACCAATAAGTAACCAGTAAGTAACCAGTAAGTAACCAATAAGTAACCAATAAGTAACCAGTAAGTAACCAATAAGTAACCAGTAAGTAACCAGTAAATAACCAATAAGTAACCAGTAAGTAACCAGTAAGTAACCAGTAACCAATAAGTAACCAATAAGTAACCAGTAAGTAACCAGTAAGTAACCAATAAGTAACCAATAAGTAACCAATAAGTAACCAATAAGTAACCAATAAGTAACCAGTAAGTAACCAGTAAGTAACCAGTAAGTAACCAGTAAGTAACCAGTAAGTAACCAATAAGTAACCAATAAGTAACCAGTAAGTAACCAATAAGTAACCAGTAAGTAACCAGTAAGTAACCAGTAAGTAACCAGTAACCAATAAGTAACCAATAAGTAACCAATAAGTAACCAGTAAGTAACCAGTAAGTAACCAGTAAGTAACCAGTAACCAGTAAGTAACCAGTAAGTAACCAATAAGTAACCAGTAAGTAACCAGTAAGTAACCAGTAAGTAACCAATAAGTAACCAGTAAGTAACCAATAAGTAACCAGTAAGTAACCAGTAAGTAACCAGTAACCAATAAGTAACCAATAAGTAACCAATAAGTAACCAGTAAGTAACCAGTAACCAGTAAGTAACCAGTAAGTAACCAATAAGTAACCAATAAGTAACCAGTAAGTAACCAGTAAGTAACCAGTAACCAGTAAGTAACCAATAAGTAACCAATAAGTAACCAGTAAGTAACCAGTAAGTAACCAGTAAGTAACCAGTAAGTAACCAGTAAGTAACCAGTAAGTAACCAGTAAGTAACCAGTAAGTAACCAATAAGTAACCAGTAAGTAACCAGTAAGTAACCAGTAAGTAACCAGTAAGTAACCAGTAAGTAACCAGTAAGTAACCAATAAGTAACCAGTAAGTAACCAATAAGTAACCAGTAAGTAACCAGTAAGTAACCAGTAAGTAACCAGTTAGTAACCAATATGTAACCAATAAGTAACCAGTAACCAGTAAGTAACCAATAAGTAACCAGTAAGTAACCAGTAACCAGTAAGTAACCAATAAGTAACCAGTAAGTAACCAGTAAGTAACCAGTAAGTAACCAATATGTAACCAATAAGTAACCAGTAAGTAACCAATAAGTAACCAGTAAGTAACCAGTAGGTAACCAGTAAGTAACCAATAAGTAACCAGTAAGTAACCAGTAAGTAACCAATATGTAACCAGTAAGTAACCAATAAGTAACCAATAAGTAACCAGTAAGTAACCAGTAAGTAACCAATAAGTAACCAGTAAGTAACCAGTTAGTAACCAGTAAGTAACCAGTAACCAATAAGTAACCAATAAGTAACCAATAAGTAACCAGTAAGTAACCAATAAGTAACCAGTAAGTAACCAATATGTAACCAGTAAGTAACCAGTAAGTAACCAGTAAGTAACCAGTAAGTAACCAGTAAGTAACCAGTAACCAATAAGTAACCAGTAAGTAACCAATAAGTAACCAATAAGTAACCAGTAAGTAACCAGTAAGTAACCAATAAGTAACCAGTAAGTAACCAGTAAGTAACCAGTAAGTAACCAGTAAGTAACCAGTAACCAATAAGTAACCAGTAAGTAACCAATAAGTAACCAATAAGTAACCAGTAAGTAACCAGTAAGTAACCAATAAGTAACCAGTAAGTAACCAATAAGTAACCAGTAAGTAACCAGTAAGTAACCAGTAAGTAACCAGTAAGTAACCAGTAAGTAACCAGTAAGTAACCAGTAAGTAACCAGTAACCAATAAGTAACCAGTAAGTAACCAATAAGTAACCAATAAGTAACCAGTAAGTAACCAGTAAGTAACCAGTAAGTAACCAGTAAGTAACCAGTAAGTAACCAGTAACCAATAAGTAACCAGTAAGTAACCAATAAGTAACCAATAAGTAACCAGAAAGTAACCAATAAGTAACCAATATGTAACCAATAAGTAACCAGTAAGTAACCAGTAAGTAACCAGTAAGTAACCAGTAAGTAACCAGTAAGTAACCAATAAGTAACCAGTAAGTAACCAGTAAGTAACCAGTAAGTAACCAGTTAGTAACCAGTAAGTAACCAATAAGTAACCAATATGTAACCAATAAGTAACCAATAAGTAACCAGTAACCAGTAAGTAACCAATAAGTAACCAGTAAGTAACCAATAAGTAACCAGTAAGTAACCAGTAAGTAACCAATAAGTAACCAGTAAGTAACCAGTAAGTAACCAATAAGTAACCAGTAAGTAACCAGTAAGTAACCAATAAGTAACCAATAAGTAACCAGTAACCAGTAAGTAACCAATAAGTAACCAGTAACCAATAAGTAACCAGTAAGTAACCAGTAATTAACCAGTAAGTAACCAATAAGTAACCAGTAAGTAACCAGTAAGTAACCAGTAACAAGTAAGTAACCAATAAGTAACCAGTAACCAATAAGTAACCAGTAAGTAACCAGTAAGTAACCAATAAGTAACCAATAAGTAACCAGTAACAAGTAAGTAACCAATAAGTAACCAGTAACCAATAAGTAACCAGTAAGTAACCAGTAAGTAACCAGTAAGTAACCAGTGATTAACCAGTAAGTAACCAGTGATTAACCAATAAGTAACCAATAAGTAACCAGTAAGTAACCAGTGATTAACCAGTAAGTAACCAGTGATTAACCAGTAAGTAACCAGTAACCAATAAGTAACCAGTAAGTAACCAATAAGTAACCAATAAGTAACCAGTAACAAGTAAGTAACCAATAAGTAACCAGTAACCAATAAGTAACCAGTAAGTAACCAGTAAGTAACCAATAAGTAACCAGTAAGTAACCAGTAAGTAACCAGTAAGTAACCAGTAAATAACCAATAAGTAACCAGTAAGTAACCAATAAGTAACCAGTAAGTAACCAGTAAGTAACCAGTAAGTAACCAATAAGTAACCAATAAGTAACCAATAAGTAACCAGTAAGTAACCAGTAAGTAACCAATAAGTAACCAATAAGTAACCAGTAAGTAACCAGTAAGTAACCAGTAACCAGTAAGTAACCAGTGATTAACCAGTAAGTAACCAGTAAGTAACCAATAAGTAACCAGTAAGTAACCAGTAAGTAACCAATAAGTAACCAATAAGTAACCAGTAAGTAACCAGTAAGTAACCAGTAACCAGTAAGTAACCAGTGATTAACCAATAAGTAACCAGTAAGTAACCAATAAGTAACCAGTAAGTAACCAATAAGTAACCAGTAAGTAACCAGTAAGTAACCAATAAGTAACCAGTAAGTAACCAGTAAGTAACCAATAAGTAACCAGTGATTAACCAATAAGTAACCAATAACCAGTAAGTAACCAATAAGTAACCAATAAGTAACCAGTGATTAACCAGTAAGTAACCAATAAGTAACCAGTAAGTAACCAATAAGTAACCAGTAAGTAACCAGTAAGTAACCAATAAGTAACCAATAAGTAACCAGTAAGTAACCAATAAGTAACCAATAAGTAACCAGTAAGTAACCAGTAAGTAACCAATAAGTAACCAATAAGTAACCAGTAAGTAACCAATAAGTAACCAATAAGTAACCTGTAAGTAACCAATAAGTAACCAATAAGTAACCAGTAAGTAACCAATAAGTAACCAGTAAGTAACCAGTAAGTAACCAGTGATTAACCAGTAAGTAACCAGTAAGTAACCAATAAGTAACCAGTAAGTAACCAATAAGTAACCAATAAGTAACCAATAAGTAACCAATAAGTAACCAGTAAGTAACCAATAAGTAACCAGTAAGTAACCAATAAGTAACCAATAAGTTATCAATAAGTAACCAGTAAGTAACCAGTAAGTAACCAATAAGTTATCAATAAGTAACCAGTAAGTAACCAGTAAGTAACCAGTAAGTAACCAGTGATTAACCAGTAAGTAACCAGTAAGTAACCAATAAGTAACCAATAAGTAACCAGTAAGTAACCAATAAGTAACCAATAAGTAACCAGTGATTAACCAGTAAGTAACCAGTAAGTAACCAATAAGTAACCAATAAGTATCCAGTAAGTAACCAGTAAGTAACCAATAAGTAACCAATAAGTAACCAGTAAGTAACCAGTAAGTAATCAATAAGTAACCAATAAGTAACCAATAAGTAACCAGTAAGTAACCAGTAAGTAACCAATAAGTAACCAATAAGTAACCAGTAAGTAACCAGTAAGTAACCAATAAGTAACCAATAAGTAACCAATAAGTAACCTGTAAGTAACCAATAAGTAACCAATAAGTAACCAGTAAGTAACCAATAAGTAACCAGTAAGTAACCAATAAGTAACCAGTAAGTAACCAATAAGTAACCAATAAGTAACCAATAAGTAACCAATAAGTAACCAATAAGTAACCAGTAAGTAACCAGTAAGTAACCAATAAGTAACCAATAAGTAACCAATAAGTAACCAATAAGTAACCAATAAGTAACCAGTAAGTAACCAATAAGTAACCAATAAGTAACCAGTAAGTAACCAATAAGTAACCAATAAGTAACCAGTAAGTAACCAGTAAGTAACCAGTAAGTAACCAGTAAGTAACCAATAAGTAACCAATAAGTAACCTGTAAGTAACCAATAAGTAACCAATAAGTAACCAGTAAGTAACCAATAAGTAACCAATAAGTAACCAATAAGTAACCAGTAAGTAACCAGTAAGTAACCAATAAGTAACCAGTAAGTGACCAATAAGTAACCAGTAAGTAACCAGTAAGTAACCAATAAGTAACCAGTTAGTAACCAATAAGTAACCAGTAAGTAACCAATAAGTAACCAATAAGTAACCAGTGAGTAACCAATAAGTAACCAATAAGTAACCAATAAGTAACCAGTTAGTAACCAGTAAGTAACCAGTAAGTAACCAGTAAGTAACCAATAAGTAACCAATAAGTAACCAATAAGTAACCAGTAAGTAACCAGTAAGTAACCAGTAAGTAACCAGCAAATAAATGCATTTAAATGCAGTAATTTATGTGTCCACTAGAGGGCAAATAAATGCATTTAAATGCAGTAATTTATTTGTCCACTACAGGGCAAATAAATGCATTCAAATGCAGTAATTTATGTGTCCACTAGAGGGCGAATACGTGCATTTAAATGCATTAATTAACATGTCCACTAGAGGGCAAAAAGTCATTTTTATGCAGTAACTTTTATGTCCACTAGAGCAGGGGTTCCCAACCTTTTTTGTGCCGAGGACCAGCAGAAGTATAAACAAAAAGCTCAGGGACCGGTTGACAATTTATGTCAATTTTAATAAACATTTTAGAAAAAAACAATGCATTTTAAAATGCAGGCTATCATTGTTTTACTAACTTTACAATGGTTTCAGGTGCATATATTTATCCACCAACAGGTGGCGACTCATTTTACGAAAATAACAGCCTATTTCAATTGCCAGACCGCTGCAACACTTTGCCAGCTGCTTTTTCCCCCAAAAGTTCGAGGCAGATGTCTTTTGCAGCGGGCAGTATTAGCTCCTCTCCAATTGTAAAGGGCTTTTTAGCTTTTGCAATCCGGTGAGCAACGAGATATGAAGCCCAAGTTGCAGCGACGTTAGCTGATGTTGTGGCCTTTAAAACTTGCTTCTGCAAATCTAACTCACATTTTTTCCTTTCGAAAAAATCCACTGGTTTGTCTTTGGGAGAAGGATGTTTTGTATTTAAGTGTCTTTGGAGCTTGGATGGGTTCATTGCTTCGTTGGCGAGCGTTTCTCCACATAAAATACATAGTGGGTTTGGCGCCTCCAAATCGCCAATTGCAACAAATCCATATTTTATATACATAATGTCGTACTTGCGATTAAAGCTTTTGCTTTTATTTTTGGTAGGATTTTCCACCTGTTCATCACAATTTCTTTTACTCGAACAACCAGTAAAGAAACGGCTCATGGAGGTTTGCTGAGGTCCGCTCATCTCTGCAGCTGACTGTACCTAACCTGCATACAGCACCTGTGCATTGCGCTGTTCAGTCCGGTCGGGTACCAGAACTTATTGTCCGCCAAGCCATGACAGGGCTGCCACTCAAAGAAACACATTTCCATTTATACAAGTTTTGGATGAAATTATATGACAAAAAAATGCTGCAGGTGAAGAATATGGTGTAAAAGTTAATTTATTTCAATAATTCAACTAGAATATGGTGTAAAAGTTAACTTATTTCAATAATTCAACTAGAATATGGTGTAAAAGTTAATCTATTTCAATAATTCAACTAGAATTTGGTGTAAAAGTTAATCTATTTCAATAATTCAACTTAAAAGGTGAAACTAATATATTACCTAGTCTTATTACATGCAAAGCATGATATTTTGAACCTTTGTTATAATTTTGATGATGGAATTGTTTATTGATTTCATAAAATATTCTCTAATTTATTTTTTATTTGGGGTTTTCATAAACTGTGAGCCATAATCATAGAGCAGCGTCTTGCTGGCGCAGGAAACTGCTGGACAGAGATGAGTGACGGATTGGTTCAATACGGAACTTTTAATTCCCAATTCCCAACTCCTACCTGGAGGTGAAGCCCGAGTCCTCCCCGCTGTCTGGCACACACATATAAAGATCTGGGCACAGACGCAGCAGGTCCTGTTGTCCCGCCACAAAGATTTTGCTGGCCTTATTGTTTCCTGTGTTTTATTTTGTTATTATTGATCAATTTAGTGTTGATGTGTGTGTGACAGACGTGTGTATGGGGCGTTAATGAAAATACGGGACAAATCGGGACAACATTTTTTTCTCAAATAAAGGACAATTCCGTATTTTACGGGACGGGTGGCAACCTTACTTGCAAGTCTTCTTTTATTTGCCGTATCCAGGCTAAAATGCTCCCGAACATTTGAAGTTTTGTTACCCGCAGCTGCACTGGGACGCAAAAAAAAAAAAAAAAAAAAAAAAGGCTGCGCTGAGACTGCAGCGCGGCTGTCGGCAGAGATTGTATGAGGTGAGGTGAAGTGAGATCCCTCACTCCATTGGGAAAAAAAACGTCTGGTGAGAAATGCCGACAATTTTGATTATCGCTTTTTTGTCGACAACGTCGACGAATCGTTGCAGCCCTAATTATGATCGGAACACAAGCCATTCCACGGCTCTAGGGACCGGTACCGGTCCGGGGACCGGGGGTTGGGAATCACGGCACTAGAGGGCAAATGAATTGAAATAAATGCAGTAATTTTTGTGTCCACTAGAGGGCAAATAAATGCATATAAATGCAGTAACTTATATGTTCACTGGAGGGCAAATAAATGCACATAAATGCAGTAATTTATTTGTCCACTAGAGGGCAAATAAATGCATTCAAATGCAATAATGTATTTGTGCACTAGAGGGCAAATAAATTCAATTAAATGCAGTAATTTAAATGTCCACTAGAGCAGGGGTTCTTAACCTTTCTGACCTTGGGGCCCAATTTTTTCAGTACAGAGTGGCCCGGGGCCCATTAAATATTAACACCGTATAGCAGCGGTATTCAATTAAAACTTTAAGAGGTCCATTTAGAGAAAATGTACTCAAGCGAAGGTCCAGAACATCATTATATATATATATATATATATATATATATATATATATATATATATATATATATATATATATATATATATATATATATATATATATATATATATATATATATCAAGTAGCCAACGCAATTAAATGCAGTAATTTATTTGTCCACTAGAGGGCAAATAAATGCAATTAAATGCAGTAATTTATTTGTCCACTAGAGGGCAAATAAATGCAATTAAATGGAGTAATTTATTTGTCCACTAGAGGGCAAATAAATGCATATAAATGCAGTAATTTATGTGTCCACTAGAGGGCAAATAAATGCATTCAAATGCAGTAATTTATGTGTCCACTAGAGGGCAAATAAATGCAATTAAATGCAGTAACTTATATGTCCACTAGAGGGCAAATAAATGCATTCAAATGCAGTAATTTATGTGTCCACTAGAGGGCAAATAAATGCATTTAAATGTGGTAATTTATTTGTCCAATAGAGTGCAAATAAATGCATTTAAATGCAGTAACTTATTTGTCCACTAGAGGGCAATTAAATGCATTCAAATGCAGCAATTTATATGTCCACTAGAGGGCAAATAAATGCATTCAAATGCAGTAATTTATGTGTCCACTAGAGGGCAAATAAATGCATTTAAATGTGGTAATTTATTTGTCCAATAGAGTGCAAATAAATGCATTTAAATGCAGTAACTTATTTGTCCACTAGAGGGCAATTAAATGCATTCAAATGCAGCAATTTATATGTCCACTAGAGGGCAAATAAATGCATTCAAATGCAGTAATTTATGTTTCCACTAGAGGGCAAATGCATGCATTTAGATGCAGTAATTTATGTGTCCACTAGAGGGCAATTAAATGCATTCAAATGCAGTAATTTATGTGTCCACTAGAGGGCAGATAAACGCATTTAAATGTGGTAATTTATTTGTCCAATAGAGTGCAAATAAATGCATTTAAATGCAGTAACTTATTTGTCCACTAGAGGGCAATTAAATGCATTCAAATGCAGCAATTTATATGTCCACTAGAGGGCAAATAAATGCATTCAAATGCAGTAATTTATGTTTCCACTAGAGGGCAAATGCATGCATTTAGATGCAGTAATTTATGTGTCCACTAGAGGGCAATTAAATGCATTCAAATGCAGTAATTTATGTGTCCACTAGAGGGCAGATAAACGCATTTAAATGCAGTAATGTATGTGTCCACTAGAGGGCAAATAAACGCATTTAAATGCAGTAATTTATTTGTCCACTAGAGGGCAAATAAATGCATATAAATGCAGTAATTTATGTGTCCACTAGAGGGCAAATACACGCATTTAAATGCAGTAAGTTATGTGTCCACTAGAGGGCAAATAAATGCATTCAAATGCAGTAATTTATGTGGCCACTAGAGGGCAAATAAATGCATTTAAATACAGTAATTTATGTGTCCACTAGAGGGCAAATAAATGCAATTAAATGCAGTAGTTTATTTGTCCACTAGAGGGCAAATAAATGCATTTAAATGCAGTAACTTATTTGTCCACTAGAGGGCAATTAAATGCATTCAAATGCAGTAATTTATGTGTCCACTAGAGGGCAAATAAATGCAATTAAATGCAGTAGTTTATTTATCCACTAGAGGGCAAATAAATGCAATTAAATGCAGTAACTTATATGTCCACTAGAGGGCAAATAAATGCAAATAAATGCAGTAATTTATGTGTCCACTACAGGGCAAATAAACGCATTTAAATGCAGTAATTTATTTGTCCACTAGAGGGCAAATAAATGCAATTAAATGCAGTAGTTTATTTGTCCACTAGAGGGCAAATAAATGCATTTAAATGCAGTAACTTATTTGTCCACTAGAGGGCAATTCAATGCATTCAAATGCAGTAATTTATGTGTCCACTAGAGGGCAGATAAACGCATTTAAATGCAGTAATTTACGTGTCCACTAGAGGGCAAAAGAGTAATTTTAATGCAGAGAATTATGTGTCCACTAGAGGGCAAATGCATGCATTTAAACGCAGTAACTTATTTGTCCACTAGAGGGCAAATAAATGCATTCAAATGCAGTAATTTATGTGTCCACTAGAGGGCAAATAAATGCAATTAAATGCAGTAACGTATATGTCCACTAGAGGGCGAATAAATGCAAATAAATGCAGCAACTTATATGTCCACTAGAGGGCAAATAAATGCATTTAGATGCAGTAATTTATGTGTCCACTAGAGGGCAAATAAATGCAATTAAATGCAGTAACTTATATGTCCACTAGAGGGCAAATAAATGCAAATAAATGCAGCAACTTATATGTCCACTAGAGGGCAAATAAATGCATTCAAATGCAGTAATTTATGTGTCCACTAGAGGGCAAATAAATGCAATTAAATGCAGTAACTTATATGTCCACTAGAGGGCAAATAAATGCAAATAAATGCAGCAACTTATATGTCCACTAGAGGGCAAATAAATGCATTCAAATGCAGTAATTTATGTGTCCAGTAGAGGGCAAATACATGCATTTAAATGCAGTGATTTATGTATCCACTAGAGGGCAAATAAATGCATTTAAATGCAGTAACTTATTTTTCCACTAGAGGGCAATTAAATGCATTCAAATGCAGTAATTTATGTGTCCACTAGAGGGCAGATAAACGCATTTAAATGCAGTAATTTATGTGTCCACTACAGGGCAAATAAACGCATTTAAATGCAGTAATTTATTTGTCCACTAGAGGGCAAATAAATGCATATAAATGCAGTAATTTATGTGTCCACTAGAGGGCAAATAAATGCATTCAAATGCAGTAATTTATGTGTCCACTAGAGGGCAGATAAACGCATTTAAATGCAGTAATTTATGTGTCCACTACAGGGCAAATAAACGCATTTAAATGCAGTAATTTATTTGTCCACTAGAGGGCAAATAAATGCATATAAATGCAGTAATTTATGTGTCCACTAGAGGGCAAATAAATGCATTCAAATGCAGTAATTTATGTGTCCACTAGAGGGCAAATAAATGCAATTAAATGCAGTAACTTATATGTCCACTAGAGGGCAAATAAATGCAAATAAATGCAGTAATTTATGTGTCCACTACAGGGCAAATAAACGCATTTAAATGCAGTAATTTATTTGTCCACTAGAGGGCAAATAAATGCAATTAAATGCAGTAGTTTATTTGTCCACTAGAGGGCAAATAAATGCATTTAAATGCAGTAACTTATTTGTCCACTAGAGGGCAATTAAATGCATTCAAATGCAGTAATTTATGTGTCCACTAGAGGGCAGATAAACAAATTTAAATGCAGTAATTTATGTGTCCACTACAGGGCAAATAAACGCATTTAAATGCAGTAATTTATTTGTCCACTAGAGGGCAAATAAATGCAATTAAATGCAGTAGTTTATTTGTCCACTAGAGGGCAAATAAATGCAATTAAATGCAGTAATTTATTTGTCCACTAGAGGGCAAATAAATGCATATAAATGCAGTAATATATGTGTCCACTAGAGGGCAAATAAATGCATTCAAATGCAGTAATTTATGTGTCCACTAGAGGGCAAATAAATGCAATTAAATGCAGTAACTTATATGTCCACTAGAGGGCAAATAAATGCATTCAAATGCAGTAATTTATGTGTCCACTAGAGGGCAAATAAATGCATTTAAATGTGGTAATTTATTTGTCCAATAGAGTGCAAATAAATGCATTTAAATGCAGTAACTTATTTGTCCACTAGAGGGCAATTAAATGCATTCAAATGCAGCAATTTATATGTCCACTAGAGGGCAAATAAATGCATTCAAATGCAGTAATTTATGTGTCCACTAGAGGGCAAATAAATGCAATTAAATGCAGTAACTTATATGTCCACTAGAGGGCAAATAAATGCAAATAAATGCAGCAACTTATATGTCCACTAGAGGACAAATAAATGCATTCAAATGCAGTAATTTATGTTTCCACTAGAGGGCAAATGCATGCATTTAGATGCAGTAATTTATGTGTCCACTAGAGGGCAATTAAATGCATTCAAATGCAGTAATTTATGTGTCCACTAGAGGGCAGATAAACGCATTTAAATGCAGTAATGTATGTGTCCACTAGAGGGCAAATAAACGCATTTAAATGCAGTAATTTATTTGTCCACTAGAGGGCAAATAAATGCATATAAATGCAGTAATTTATGTGTCCACTAGAGGGCAAATAAATGCATTCAAATGCAGTAATTTATGTGTCCACTAGAGGGCAAATAAATGCATTTAAATACAGTAATTTATATGTCCACTAGAGGGCAAATAAATGCAAATAAATGCAGCAACTTATATGTCCACTAGAGGGCAAATAAATGCATTCAAATGCAGTAATTTATGTGTCCAGTAGAGGGCAAATACATGCATTTAAATGCAGTGATTTATGTATCCACTAGAGGGCAAATAAACGCATTTTAAATGCAGTAATTTATTTGTCCACTAGAGGGCAAATAAATGCAATTAAATGCAGTAGTTTATTTGTCCACTAGAGGGCAAATAAATGTAAATAAATGCAGCAACTTATATGTCCACTAGAGGGCAAATAAATGCAATTAAATGGAGTAATTTATTTGTCCACTAGAGGGCAAATAAATGCATATAAATGCAGTAATTTATGTGTCCACTAGAGGGCAAATAAATGCATTCAAATGCAGTAATTTATGTGTCCACTAGAGGGCAAATAAATGCAATTAAATGCAGTAACTTATATGTCCACTAGAGGGCAAATAAATGCATTCAAATGCAGTAATTTATGTGTCCACTAGAGGGCAAATAAATGCATTTAAATGTGGTAATTTATTTGTCCAATAGAGTGCAAATAAATGCATTTAAATGCAGTAACTTATTTGTCCACTAGAGGGCAATTAAATGCATTCAAATGCAGCAATTTATATGTCCACTAGAGGGCAAATAAATGCATTCAAATGCAGTAATTTATGTGTCCACTAGAGGGCAAATAAATGCATTTAAATGTGGTAATTTATTTGTCCAATAGAGTGCAAATAAATGCATTTAAATGCAGTAACTTATTTGTCCACTAGAGGGCAATTAAATGCATTCAAATGCAGCAATTTATATGTCCACTAGAGGGCAAATAAATGCATTCAAATGCAGTAATTTATGTTTCCACTAGAGGGCAAATGCATGCATTTAGATGCAGTAATTTATGTGTCCACTAGAGGGCAATTAAATGCATTCAAATGCAGTAATTTATGTGTCCACTAGAGGGCAGATAAACGCATTTAAATGTGGTAATTTATTTGTCCAATAGAGTGCAAATAAATGCATTTAAATGCAGTAACTTATTTGTCCACTAGAGGGCAATTAAATGCATTCAAATGCAGCAATTTATATGTCCACTAGAGGGCAAATAAATGCATTCAAATGCAGTAATTTATGTTTCCACTAGAGGGCAAATGCATGCATTTAGATGCAGTAATTTATGTGTCCACTAGAGGGCAATTAAATGCATTCAAATGCAGTAATTTATGTGTCCACTAGAGGGCAGATAAACGCATTTAAATGCAGTAATGTATGTGTCCACTAGAGGGCAAATAAACGCATTTAAATGCAGTAATTTATTTGTCCACTAGAGGGCAAATAAATGCATATAAATGCAGTAATTTATGTGTCCACTAGAGGGCAAATACACGCATTTAAATGCAGTAAGTTATGTGTCCACTAGAGGGCAAATAAATGCATTCAAATGCAGTAATTTATGTGGCCACTAGAGGGCAAATAAATGCATTTAAATACAGTAATTTATGTGTCCACTAGAGGGCAAATAAATGCAATTAAATGCAGTAGTTTATTTGTCCACTAGAGGGCAAATAAATGCATTTAAATGCAGTAACTTATTTGTCCACTAGAGGGCAATTAAATGCATTCAAATGCAGTAATTTATGTGTCCACTAGAGGGCAAATAAATGCAATTAAATGCAGTAGTTTATTTATCCACTAGAGGGCAAATAAATGCAATTAAATGCAGTAACTTATATGTCCACTAGAGGGCAAATAAATGCAAATAAATGCAGTAATTTATGTGTCCACTACAGGGCAAATAAACGCATTTAAATGCAGTAATTTATTTGTCCACTAGAGGGCAAATAAATGCAATTAAATGCAGTAGTTTATTTGTCCACTAGAGGGCAAATAAATGCATTTAAATGCAGTAACTTATTTGTCCACTAGAGGGCAATTCAATGCATTCAAATGCAGTAATTTATGTGTCCACTAGAGGGCAGATAAACGCATTTAAATGCAGTAATTTACGTGTCCACTAGAGGGCAAAAGAGTAATTTTAATGCAGAGAATTATGTGTCCACTAGAGGGCAAATGCATGCATTTAAACGCAGTAACTTATTTGTCCACTAGAGGGCAAATAAATGCATTCAAATGCAGTAATTTATGTGTCCACTAGAGGGCAAATAAATGCAATTAAATGCAGTAACGTATATGTCCACTAGAGGGCGAATAAATGCAAATAAATGCAGCAACTTATATGTCCACTAGAGGGCAAATAAATGCATTTAGATGCAGTAATTTATGTGTCCACTAGAGGGCAAATAAATGCAATTAAATGCAGTAACTTATATGTCCACTAGAGGGCAAATAAATGCAAATAAATGCAGCAACTTATATGTCCACTAGAGGGCAAATAAATGCATTCAAATGCAGTAATTTATGTGTCCACTAGAGGGCAAATAAATGCAATTAAATGCAGTAACTTATATGTCCACTAGAGGGCAAATAAATGCAAATAAATGCAGCAACTTATATGTCCACTAGAGGGCAAATAAATGCATTCAAATGCAGTAATTTATGTGTCCAGTAGAGGGCAAATACATGCATTTAAATGCAGTGATTTATGTATCCACTAGAGGGCAAATAAATGCATTTAAATGCAGTAACTTATTTTTCCACTAGAGGGCAATTAAATGCATTCAAATGCAGTAATTTATGTGTCCACTAGAGGGCAGATAAACGCATTTAAATGCAGTAATTTATGTGTCCACTACAGGGCAAATAAACGCATTTAAATGCAGTAATTTATTTGTCCACTAGAGGGCAAATAAATGCATATAAATGCAGTAATTTATGTGTCCACTAGAGGGCAAATAAATGCATTCAAATGCAGTAATTTATGTGTCCACTAGAGGGCAGATAAACGCATTTAAATGCAGTAATTTATGTGTCCACTACAGGGCAAATAAACGCATTTAAATGCAGTAATTTATTTGTCCACTAGAGGGCAAATAAATGCATATAAATGCAGTAATTTATGTGTCCACTAGAGGGCAAATAAATGCATTCAAATGCAGTAATTTATGTGTCCACTAGAGGGCAAATAAATGCAATTAAATGCAGTAACTTATATGTCCACTAGAGGGCAAATAAATGCAAATAAATGCAGTAATTTATGTGTCCACTACAGGGCAAATAAACGCATTTAAATGCAGTAATTTATTTGTCCACTAGAGGGCAAATAAATGCAATTAAATGCAGTAGTTTATTTGTCCACTAGAGGGCAAATAAATGCATTTAAATGCAGTAACTTATTTGTCCACTAGAGGGCAATTAAATGCATTCAAATGCAGTAATTTATGTGTCCACTAGAGGGCAGATAAACAAATTTAAATGCAGTAATTTATGTGTCCACTACAGGGCAAATAAACGCATTTAAATGCAGTAATTTATTTGTCCACTAGAGGGCAAATAAATGCAATTAAATGCAGTAGTTTATTTGTCCACTAGAGGGCAAATAAATGCAATTAAATGCAGTAATTTATTTGTCCACTAGAGGGCAAATAAATGCATATAAATGCAGTAATATATGTGTCCACTAGAGGGCAAATAAATGCATTCAAATGCAGTAATTTATGTGTCCACTAGAGGGCAAATAAATGCAATTAAATGCAGTAACTTATATGTCCACTAGAGGGCAAATAAATGCATTCAAATGCAGTAATTTATGTGTCCACTAGAGGGCAAATAAATGCATTTAAATGTGGTAATTTATTTGTCCAATAGAGTGCAAATAAATGCATTTAAATGCAGTAACTTATTTGTCCACTAGAGGGCAATTAAATGCATTCAAATGCAGCAATTTATATGTCCACTAGAGGGCAAATAAATGCATTCAAATGCAGTAATTTATGTGTCCACTAGAGGGCAAATAAATGCAATTAAATGCAGTAACTTATATGTCCACTAGAGGGCAAATAAATGCAAATAAATGCAGCAACTTATATGTCCACTAGAGGACAAATAAATGCATTCAAATGCAGTAATTTATGTTTCCACTAGAGGGCAAATGCATGCATTTAGATGCAGTAATTTATGTGTCCACTAGAGGGCAATTAAATGCATTCAAATGCAGTAATTTATGTGTCCACTAGAGGGCAAATAAATGCATTTAAATACAGTAATTTATATGTCCACTAGAGGGCAAATAAATGCATTCAAATGCAGTAATTTATGTGTCCACTAGAGGGCAAATACACGCATTTAAATGCAGTAATTTATGTGTCCACTAGAGGGCAAATAAATGCATTCAAATGCAGTAATTTATGTGTCCACTAGAGGGCAAATAAATGCATTTAAATACAGTAATTTATATGTCCACTAGAGGGCAAATAAATGCAAATAAATGCAGCAACTTATATGTCCACTAGAGGGCAAATAAATGCATTCAAATGCAGTAATTTATGTGTCCAGTAGAGGGCAAATACATGCATTTAAATGCAGTGATTTATGTATCCACTAGAGGGCAAATAAACGCATTTTAAATGCAGTAATTTATTTGTCCACTAGAGGGCAAATAAATGCAATTAAATGCAGTAGTTTATTTGTCCACTAGAGGGCAAATAAATGTAAATAAATGCAGCAACTTATATGTCCACTAGAGGGCAAATAAATGCATTCAAATGCAGTAATTTATGTGTCCACTAGAGGGCAAATGCATGCATTTAGATGCAGTAATTTATGTGTCCACTAGAGGGCAATTAAATGCATTCAAATGCAGTAATTTATGTGTCCACTAGAGGGCAAATAAATGTAAATAAATGCAGCAACTTATATGTCCACTAGAGGGCAAATAAATGCATTCAAATGCAGTAATTTATGTGTCCACTAGAGGGCAAATGCATGCATTTAGATGCAGTAATTTATTTGTCCACTAGAGGGCAAATAAATGCATATAAATGCAGTAATTTATGTGTCCACTAGAGGGCAGATAAACGCATTTAAATGCAGTAATGTATGTGTCCACTAGAGGGCAAATAAACGCATTTAAATGCAGTAATTTATTTGTCCACTAGAGGGCAAATAAATGCAATTAAATGCAGTAATTTATTTGTCCACTAGAGGGCAAATAAATGCATTTAAATGCAGTAATTTATGTGTCCACTAGAGGGCAAATAAATACATTTAAATGCAGTAATTTATGTGTCCACTAGAGGGCAAATAAATGCAAATAAATGCAGCAACTTATATGTCCACTAGAGGGCAAATAAATGCATTCAAATGCAGTAATTTATGTGTCCACTAGAGGGCAAATAAATGCAATTAAATGCAGTAACTTATATGTCCACTAGAGGGCAAATAAATGCAATTAAATGCAGTAATTTATTTGTCCACTAGAGGGCAAATAAATGCATATTAATGCAGCAACTTATATGTCCACTAGAGGGCAAATAAATGCATTCAAATGCAGTAATTTATGTGTCCAGTAGAGGGCAAATACATGCATTTAAATGCAGTGATTTATGTATCCACTAGAGGGCAAATAAATGCATTTAAATGCAGTAACTTATTTGTCCACTAGAGGGCAATTAAATGCATTCAAATGCAGTAATTTATGTGTCCACTAGAGGGCAGATAAACGCATTTAAATGCAGTAATTTATGTGTCCACTACAGGGCAAATAAACGCATTTAAATGCAGTAATTTATTTGTCCACTAGAGGGCAAATAAATGCAATTAAATGCAGTAGTTTATTTGTCCACTAGAGGGCAAATAAATGCAATTAAATGCAGTAATTTATTTGTCCACTAGAGGGCAAATAAATGCATATAAATGCAGTAATTTATGTGTCCACTAGAGGGCAAATAAATGCATTCAAATGCAGTAATTTATGTGTCCACTAGAGGGCAAATAAATGCAATTAAATGCAGTAACTTATATGTCCACTAGAGGGCAAATAAATGCAAATAAATGCAGTAATTTATGTGTCCACTACAGGGCAAATAAACGCATTTAAATGCAGTAATTTATTTGTCCACTAGAGGGCAAATAAATGCAATTAAATGCAGTAGTTTATTTGTCCACTAGAGGGCAAATAAATGCATTTAAATGCAGTAACTTATTTGTCCACTAGAGGGCAATTAAATGCATTCAAATGCAGTAATTTATGTGTCCACTAGAGGGCAGATAAACGCATTTAAATGCAGTAATTTATGTGTCCACTACAGGGCAAATAAACGCATTTAAATGCAGTAATTTATTTGTCCACTAGAGGGCAAATAAATGCAATTAAATGCAGTAGTTTATTTGTCCACTAGAGGGCAAATAAATGCAATTAAATGCAGTAATTTATTTGTCCACTAGAGGGCAAATAAATGCATATAAATGCAGTAATTTATGTGTCCACTAGAGGGCAAATAAATGCATTCAAATGCAGTAATTTATGTGTCCACTAGAGGGCAAATAAATGCAATTAAATGCAGTAACTTATATGTCCACTAGAGGGCAAATAAATGCATTCAAATGCAGTAATTTATGTGTCCACTAGAGGGCAAATAAATGCATTTAAATGTGGTAATTTATTTGTCCAATAGAGTGCAAATAAATGCATTTAAATGCAGTAACTTATTTGTCCACTAGAGGGCAATTAAATGCATTCAAATGCAGCAATTTATATGTCCACTAGAGGGCAAATAAATGCATTCAAATGCAGTAATTTATGTGTCCACTAGAGGGCAAATAAATGCAATTAAATGCAGTAACTTATATGTCCACTAGAGGGCAAATAAATGCAAATAAATGCAGCAACTTATATGTCCACTAGAGGGCAAATAAATGCATTCAAATGCAGTAATTTATGTTTCCACTAGAGGGCAAATGCATGCATTTAGATGCAGTAATTTATGTGTCCACTAGAGGGCAATTAAATGCATTCAAATGCAGTAATTTATGTGTCCACTAGAGGGCAGATAAACGCATTTAAATGCAGTAATGTATGTGTCCACTAGAGGGCAAATAAACGCATTTAAATGCAGTAATTTATTTGTCCACTAGAGGGCAAATAAATGCATATAAATGCAGTAATTTATGTGTCCACTAGAGGGCAAATACACGCATTTAAATGCAGTAATTTATGTGTCCACTAGAGGGCAAATAAATGCATTCAAATGCAGTAATTTATGTGTCCACTAGAGGGCAAATAAATGCATTTAAATACAGTAATTTATATGTCCACTAGAGGGCAAATAAATGCAAATAAATGCAGCAACTTATATGTCCACTAGAGGGCAAATAAATGCATTCAAATGCAGTAATTTATGTGTCCAGTAGAGGGCAAATACATGCATTTAAATGCAGTGATTTATGTATCCACTAGAGGGCAAATAAATGCATTTAAATGCAGTAATTTATGTGTCCACTACAGGGCAAATAAACGCATTTAAATGCAGTGATTTATTTGTCCACTAGAGGGCAAATAAATGCAATTAAATGCAGTAGTTTATTTGTCCACTAGAGGGCAAATAAATGCAATTAAATGCAGTAATTTATTTGTCCACTAGAGGGCAAATAAATGCAAATAAATGCAGTAATTTATGTGTCCACTACAGGGCAAATAAACGCATTTAAATGCAGTAATTTATTTGTCCACTAGAGGGCAAATAAATGCAATTAAATGCAGTAGTTTATTTGTCCACTAGAGGGCAAATAAATGCATTTAAATGCAGTAACTTATTTGTCCACTAGAGGGCAATTAAATGCATTCAAATGCAGTAATTTATGTGTCCACTAGAGGGCAGATAAACGCATTTAAATGCAGTAATTTATGTGTCCACTACAGGGCAAATAAACGCATTTAAATGCAGTAATTTATTTGTCCACTAGAGGGCAAATAAATGCATTCAAATGCAGTAATTTATGTGTCCACTAGAGGGCAAATAAATGCAATTAAATGCAGTAACTTATATGTCCACTAGAGGGCAAATAAATGCAAATAAATTCAGTAACTTATATGTCCACTAGAGGGCAAATAAATGCAATTAAATGCAGTAATTTATTTGTCCACTAGAGGGCAAATAAATGCAATTAAATGCAGTAATTTATGTGTCCACTAGAGGGCAAATAAATGCAATTAAATGCAGTAATTTATTTGTCCACTAGAGGGCAAATAAATGCATTCAAATGCAGTAATTTATGTGTCCACTAGAGGGCAAATAAATGTAAATAAATGCAGCAACTTATATGTCCACTAGAGGGCAAATAAATGCATTCAAATGCAGTAATTTATGTGTCCACTAGAGGGCAAATGCATGCATTTAGATGCAGTAATTTATGTGTCCACTAGAGGGCAATTAAATGCATTCAAATGCAGTAATTTATGTGTCCACTAGAGGGCAAATAAATGTAAATAAATGCAGCAACTTATATGTCCACTAGAGGGCAAATAAATGCATTCAAATGCAGTAATTTATGTGTCCACTAGAGGGCAAATGCATGCATTTAGATGCAGTAATTTATTTGTCCACTAGAGGGCAAATAAATGCATATAAATGCAGTAATTTATGTGTCCACTAGAGGGCAGATAAACGCATTTAAATGCAGTAATGTATGTGTCCACTAGAGGGCAAATAAACGCATTTAAATGCAGTAATTTATTTGTCCACTAGAGGGCAAATAAATGCAATTAAATGCAGTAATTTATTTGTCCACTAGACGGCAAATAAATGCATATTAATGCAGTAATTTATTTGTCCACTAGAGGGCAAATACATGCATTTAAATGCAGTAATTTATGTGTCCACTAGAGGGCAAATAAATACATTTAAATGCAGTAATTTATGTGTCCACTAGAGGGCAAATAAATGCAAATAAATGCAGCAACTTATATGTCCACTAGAGGGCAAATAAATGCATTCAAATGCAGTAATTTATGTGTCCACTAGAGGGCAAATAAATGCAATTAAATGCAGTAACTTATATGTCCACTAGAGGGCAAATAAATGCAATTAAATGCAGTAATTTATTTGTCCACTAGAGGGCAAATAAATGCATATTAATGCAGTAATTTATGTGTCCACTAGAGGGCAAATAAATGCAAATAAATGCAGCAACTTATATGTCCACTAGAGGGCAAATAAATGCATTCAAATGCAGTAATTTATGTGTCCACTAGAGGGCAAATAAATGCAATTAAATGCAGTAATTTATTTGTCCACTAGAGGGCAAATAAATGCATTCAAATGCAGTAATTTATGTGTCCACTAGAGGGCAAATAAATGTAAATAAATGCAGCAACTTATATGTCCACTAGAGGGCAAATAAATGCATTCAAATGCAGTAATTTATGTGTCCACTAGAGGGCAAATGCATGCATTTAGATGCAGTAATTTATGTGTCCACTAGAGGGCAATTAAATGCATTCAAATGCAGTAATTTATGTGTCCACTAGAGGGCAAATAAATGTAAATAAATGCAGCAACTTATATGTCCACTAGAGGGCAAATAAATGCATTCAAATGCAGTAATTTATGTGTCCACTAGAGGGCAAATGCATGCATTTAGATGCAGTAATTTATTTGTCCACTAGAGGGCAAATAAATGCATATAAATGCAGTAATTTATGTGTCCACTAGAGGGCAGATAAACGCATTTAAATGCAGTAATGTATGTGTCCACTAGAGGGCAAATAAACGCATTTAAATGCAGTAATTTATTTGTCCACTAGAGGGCAAATAAATGCAATTAAATGCAGTAATTTATTTGTCCACTAGACGGCAAATAAATGCATATTAATGCAGTAATTTATTTGTCCACTAGAGGGCAAATACATGCATTTAAATGCAGTAATTTATGTGTCCACTAGAGGGCAAATAAATACATTTAAATGCAGTAATTTATGTGTCCACTAGAGGGCAAATAAATGCAAATAAATGCAGCAACTTATATGTCCACTAGAGGGCAAATAAATGCATTCAAATGCAGTAATTTATGTGTCCACTAGAGGGCAAATAAATGCAATTAAATGCAGTAACTTATATGTCCACTAGAGGGCAAATAAATGCAATTAAATGCAGTAATTTATTTGTCCACTAGAGGGCAAATAAATGCATATTAATGCAGTAATTTATGTGTCCACTAGAGGGCAAATAAATGCAAATAAATGCAGCAACTTATATGTCCACTAGAGGGCAAATAAATGCATTCAAATGCAGTAATTTATGTGTCCACTAGAGGGCAAATAAATGCAATTAAATGCAGTAACTTATATGTCCACTAGAGGGCAAATAAATGCAATTAAATGCAGTAATTTATTTGTCCACTAGAGGGCAAATAAATGCATATAAATGCAGTAATTTATGTGTCCACTAGAGGGCAAATAAATGCATTTAAATGCAGTAATTTATGTGTCCACTAGAGGGCAAATAAACGCATTTAAATGCAGTCATTTATTTGTCCACTAGAGGGCAAATAAATGCAATTAAATGCAGTAATTTATTTGTCCACTAGAGGGCAAATAAATGCATTCAAATGCAGTAATTTATGTGTCCACTAGAGGGCAAATAAATGTAAATAAATGCAGCAACTTATATGTCCACTAGAGGGCAAATAAATGCATTCAAATGCAGTAATTTATGTGTCCACTAGAGGGCAATTAAATGCATTCAAATGCAGTAATTTATGTGTCCACTAGAGGGCAAATAAATGTAAATAAATGCAGCAACTTATATGTCCACTAGAGGGCAAATAAATGCATTCAAATGCAGTAATTTATGTGTCCACTAGAGGGCAAATGCATGCATTTAGATGCAGTAATTTATGTGTCCACTAGAGGGCAAATAAATGCAATTAAATGCAGTAATTTATGTGTCCACTAGAGGGCAAATAAACGCATTTAAATGCAGTCATTTATTTGTCCACTAGAGGGCAAATAAATGCAATTAAATGCAGTAATTTATTTGTCCACTAGAGGGCAAATAAATGCATTCAAATGCAGTAATTTATGTGTCCACTAGAGGGCAAATAAATGTAAATAAATGCAGCAACTTATATGTCCACTAGAGGGCAAATAAATGCATTCAAATGCAGTAATTTATGTGTCCACTAGAGGGCAAATGCATGCATTTAGATGCAGTAATTTATGTGTCCACTAGAGGGCAATTAAATGCATTCAAATGCAGTAATTTATGTGTCCACTAGAGGGCAAATAAATGTAAATAAATGCAGTAATTTATGTGTCCACTAGAGGGCAAATGCATGCATTTAGATGCAGTAATTTATGTGTCCACTAGAGGGCAAATAAATGCAATTAAATGCAGTAATTTATGTGTCCACTAGAGGGCAAATGCATGCATTTAGATGCAGTAATTTATGTGTCCACTAGAGGGCAATTAAATGCATTCAAATGCAGTAATTTATGTGTCCACTAGAGGGCAAATAAATGTAAATAAATGCAGCAACTTATATGTCCACTAGAGGGCAAATAAATGCATTCAAATGCAGTAATTTATGTGTCCACTAGAGGGCAAATGCATGCATTTAGATGCAGTAATTTATGTGTCCACTAGAGGGCAAATAAATGCAATTAAATGCAGTAATTTATGTGTCCACTAGAGGGCAAATAAACGCATTTAAATGCAGTCATTTATTTGTCCACTAGAGGGCAAATAAATGCAATTAAATGCAGTAATTTATTTGTCCACTAGAGGGCAAATAAATGCATATTAATGCAGTAATTTATGTGTCCACTAGAGGGCAAATAAATGTAAATAAATGCAGCAACTTATATGTCCACTAGAGGGCAAATAAATGCATTCAAATGCAGTAATTTATGTGTCCACTAGAGGGCAAATAAATGCAATTAAATGCAGTAACTTATATGTCCACTAGAGGGCAAATAAATGCAATTAAATGCAGTAATTTATTTGTCCACTAGAGGGCAAATAAATGCATATAAATGCAGTAATTTATGTGTCCACTAGAGGGCAAATAAATGCATTTAAATGCAGTAATTTATGTGTCCACTAGAGGGCAAATAAACGCATTTAAATGCAGTCATTTATTTGTCCACTAGAGGGCAAATAAATGCAATTAAATGCAGTAATTTATTTGTCCACTAGAGGGCAAATAAATGCATTCAAATGCAGTAATTTATGTGTCCACTAGAGGGCAAATAAATGTAAATAAATGCAGCAACTTATATGTCCACTAGAGGGCAAATAAATGCATTCAAATGCAGTAATTTATGTGTCCACTAGAGGGCAATTAAATGCATTCAAATGCAGTAATTTATGTGTCCACTAGAGGGCAAATAAATGTAAATAAATGCAGCAACTTATATGTCCACTAGAGGGCAAATAAATGCATTCAAATGCAGTAATTTATGTGTCCACTAGAGGGCAAATAAATGCATTCAAATGCAGTAATTTATGTGTCCACTAGAGGGCAAATGCATGCATTTAGATGCAGTAATTTATGTGTCCACTAGAGGGCAAATAAATGTAAATAAATGCAGCAACTTATATGTCCACTAGAGGGCAAATAAATGCATTCAAATGCAGTAATTTATGTGTCCACTAGAGGGCAAATGCATGCATTTAGATGCAGTAATTTATGTGTCCACTAGAGGGCAAATAAATGCAATTAAATGCAGTAATTTATGTGTCCACTAGAGGGCAAATAAACGCATTTAAATGCAGTCATTTATTTGTCCACTAGAGGGCAAATAAATGCAATTAAATGCAGTAATTTATTTGTCCACTAGAGGGCAAATAAATGCATTCAAATGCAGTAATTTATGTGTCCACTAGAGGGCAAATGCATGCATTTAGATGCAGTAATTTATGTGTCCACTAGAGGGCAAATAAATGTAAATAAATGCAGCAACTTATATGTCCACTAGAGGGCAAATAAATGCATTCAAATGCAGTAATTTATGTGTCCACTAGAGGGCAAATGCATGCATTTAGATGCAGTAATTTATGTGTCCACTAGAGGGCAAATAAATGCAATTAAATGCAGTAATTTATGTGTCCACTAGAGGGCAAATAAACGCATTTAAATGCAGTCATTTATTTGTCCACTAGAGGGCAAATAAATGCAATTAAATGCAGTAATTTATTTGTCCACTAGAGGGCAAATAAATGCATTCAAATGCAGTAATTTATGTGTCCACTAGAGGGCAAATAAATGCAATTAAATGCAGTAACTTATATGTCCACTAGAGGGCAAATAAATGCAATTAAATGCAGTAATTTATTTGTCCACTAGAGGGCAAATAAATGCATATAAATGCAGTAATTTATGTGTCCACTAGAGGGCAAATAAATGCATTTAAATGCAGTAATTTATGTGTCCACTAGAGGGCAAATAAACGCATTTAAATGCAGTCATTTATTTGTCCACTAGAGGGCAAATAAATGCAATTAAATGCAGTAATTTATTTGTCCACTAGAGGGCAAATAAATGCATTCAAATGCAGTAATTTATGTGTCCACTAGAGGGCAAATAAATGTAAATAAATGCAGCAACTTATATGTCCACTAGAGGGCAAATAAATGCATTCAAATGCAGTAATTTATGTGTCCACTAGAGGGCAAATGCATGCATTTAGATGCAGTAATTTATGTGTCCACTAGAGGGCAATTAAATGCATTCAAATGCAGTAATTTATGTGTCCACTAGAGGGCAAATAAATGTAAATAAATGCAGTAATTTATGTGTCCACTAGAGGGCAAATGCATGCATTTAGATGCAGTAATTTATGTGTCCACTAGAGCGCAAATAAATGCAATTAAATGCAGTAATTTATGTGTCCACTAGAGGGCAAATAAACGCATTTAAATGCAGTAATTTATTTGTCCACTAGAGGGCAAATAAATGCAATGAAATGCAGTAATTTATTTGTCCACTAGAGGGCAAATAAATGCAATTAAATGCAGTAATTTATTTGTCCACTAGAGGGCAAATAAATGCATATAAATGCAGTAGTTTTTGTGTCCACTAGAGGGCAAATACACGCATTTAAATGCAGTAATTTATGTGTCCACTAGAGGGCAAATAAATGCATGCTAATGCAGTAATTTATGTGTCCACTAGAGGGCAAATAAATGCATATAAATGCAGTAACTTATATGTTCACTGGAGGGCAAATAAATGCATTCAAATGCAGTAATTTATGTGTCCACTAGAGGGCAAATAAATGCATGCTAATGCAGTAATTTATGTGTCCACTAGAGGGCAAAAAAATGCATATAAATGCAGTAACTTATATGTTCACTGGAGGGCAAATAAATGCATTCTAATGCAGTAATTTATGTGTCCACTAGAGGGCAAATGCATGCATTTAAACGCAGTAACTTATTTGTCCACTAGAGGGCAAATAAATGCATTCAAATGCAGTAATTTATGTGTCCACTAGAGGGCAAATAAATGCAATTAAATGCAGTAACTTATATGTCCACTAGAGGGCGAATAAATGCAAATAAATGCAGCAACTTATATGTCCACTAGAGGGCAAATAAATGCATTTAAATGCAGTTTTTTATGTGTCCACTAGAGGGCAAATAAATGCATTCAAATGCAGTAATTTATGTGTCCCCTAGAGGGCAAATAAATGTATTTAAATGCAGTAATTTATATGTCCACTAGAGGCCAAATAAATGCATTTAAATGCAGTAATTTATGTGTGCACTAGAGGGCAAATAAATGCATTCAAATGCAGTAATTTATGTGTCCACTAGAGGGCAAATAAATGCAATTAAATGCAGTAACTTATATGTCCACTAGAGGGCGAATAAATGCAAATAAATGCAGCAACTTATATGTCCACTAGAGGGCAAATAAATGCATTTAAATGCAGTTTTTTATGTGTCCACTAGAGGGCAAATAAATGCATTCAAATGCAGTAATTTATGTGTCCCCTAGAGGGCAAATAAATGTATTTAAATGCAGTAATTTATATGTCCACTAGAGGGCAAATAAATGCATTTAAATGCAGTAATTTATGTGTGCACTAGAGGGCAAATAAATGCATTCAAATGCAGTAATTTATGTGTCCACTAGAGGGCAAATAAATGCAATTAAATGCAGTAACTTATATGTCCACTAGAGGGCAAATAAATGCAAATAAATGCAGTAACTTATATGTCCACTAGAGGGCAAATAAATGCATTCAAATGCATTAATTTATGTGTCCACTAGAGGGCAAATAAATGCATTTAAATACACTAATTTATGTGTCCACTAGAGGGCAAATAAATGCATATAAATGCAGTAACTTATATGTTCACTGGAGGGCAAATAAATGCATTCAAATGCAGTAATTTATTTGTCCACTAGAGGGCAAATAAATGCATATAAATGCAGTAATTTATGTGTCCACTAGAGGGCAAATAAATGCATTTAAATGCAGTAATTTATGTGTCCACTAGAGGGCAAATAAACGCATTTAAATGCAGTCATCTATTTGTCCACTAGAGGGCAAATAAATGCAATTAAATGCAGTAATTTATTTGTCCACTAGAGGGCAAATAAATGCATTCAAATGCAGTAATTTATGTGTCCACTAGAGGGCAAATAAATGTAAATAAATGCAGCAACTTATATGTCCACTAGAGGGCAAATAAATGCATTCAAATGCAGTAATTTATGTGTCCACTAGAGGGCAAATGCATGCATTTAGATGCAGTAATTTATGTGTCCACTAGAGGGCAATTAAATGCATTCAAATGCAGTAATTTATGTGTCCACTAGAGGGCAATTAAATGCATTCAAATGCAGTAATTTATGTGTCCACTAGAGGGCAAATAAATGTAAATAAATGCAGTAATTTATGTGTCCACTAGAGGGCAAATGCATGCATTTAGATGCAGTAATTTATGTGTCCACTAGAGCGCAAATAAATGCAATTAAATGCAGTAATTTATGTGTCCACTAGAGGGCAAATAAACGCATTTAAATGCAGTAATTTATTTGTCCACTAGAGGGCAAATAAATGCAATTAAATGCAGTAATTTATTTGTCCACTAGAGGGCAAATAAATGCAATTAAATGCAGTAATTTATTTGTCCACTAGAGGGCAAATAAATGCATATAAATGCAGTAGTTTTTGTGTCCACTAGAGGGCAAATACACGCATTTAAATGCAGTAATTTATGTGTCCACTAGAGGGCAAATAAATGCATTCAAATGCAGTAATTTATGTGTCCACTAGAGGGCAAATAAATGCATGCTAATGCAGTAATTTATGTGTCCACTAGAGGGCAAATAAATGCATATAAATGCAGTAACTTATATGTTCACTGGAGGGCAAATAAATGCATTCAAATGCAGTAATTTATGTGTCCACTAGAGGGCAAATAAATGCATGCTAATGCAGTAATTTATGTGTCCACTAGAGGGCAAAAAAATGCATATAAATGCAGTAACTTATATGTTCACTGGAGGGCAAATAAATGCATTCTAATGCAGTAATTTATGTGTCCACTAGAGGGCAAAAGAGTAATTTTAATGCAGAGAATTATGTGTCCACTAGAGGGCAAATGCATGCATTTAAACGCAGTAACTTATTTGTCCACTAGAGGGCAAATAAATGCATTCAAATGCAGTAATTTATGTGTCCACTAGAGGGCAAATAAATGCAATTAAATTCAGTAACTTATATGTCCACTAGAGGGCGAATAAATGCAAATAAATGCAGCAACTTATATGTCCACTAGAGGGCAAATAAATGCATTTAAATGCAGTTTTTTATGTGTCCACTAGAGGGCAAATAAATGCATTCAAATGCAGTAATTTATGTGTCCCCTAGAGGGCAAATAAATGTATTTAAATGCAGTAATTTATATGTCCACTAGAGGCCAAATAAATGCATTTAAATGCAGTAATTTATGTGTGCACTAGAGGGCAAATAAATGCATTCAAATGCAGTAATTTATGTGTCCACTAGAGGGCAAATAAATGCAATTAAATGCAGTAACTTATATGTCCACTAGAGGGCGAATAAATGCAAATAAATGCAGCAACTTATATGTCCACTAGAGGGCAAATAAATGCATTTAAATGCAGTTTTTTATGTGTCCACTAGAGGGCAAATAAATGCATTCAAATGCAGTAATTTATGTGTCCCCTAGAGGGCAAATAAATGTATTTAAATGCAGTAATTTATATGTCCACTAGAGGGCAAATAAATGCATTTAAATGCAGTAATTTATGTGTGCACTAGAGGGCAAATAAATGCATTCAAATGCAGTAATTTATGTGTCCACTAGAGGGCAAATAAATGCAATTAAATGCAGTAACTTATATGTCCACTAGAGGGCAAATAAATGCAAATAAATGCAGTAACTTATATGTCCACTAGAGGGCAAATGCATGCATTTAGATGAAATAATTTATGTGTCCACTAGAGGGCAAATAAATGCATATTAATGCAGTAATTTATGTGTCCACTAGAGGGCAAATAAATGCATATAAATGCAGTAACTTATATGTTCACTGGAGGGCAAATAAATGCATTCAAATGCAGTAATTTATGTGTCCACTAGAGGGCAAATAAATGCATGCTAATGCAGTAATTTATGTGTCCACTAGAGGGCAAAAAAATGCATATAAATGCAGTAACTTATATGTTCACTGGAGGGCAAATAAATGCATTCTAATGCAGTAATTTATGTGTCCACTAGAGGGCAAATGCATGCATTTAAACGCAGTAACTTATTTGTCCACTAGAGGGCAAATAAATGCATTCAAATGCAGTAATTTATGTGTCCACTAGAGGGCAAATAAATGCAATTAAATGCAGTAACTTATATGTCCACTAGAGGGCGAATAAATGCAAATAAATGCAGCAACTTATATGTCCACTAGAGGGCAAATAAATGCATTTAAATGCAGTTTTTTATGTGTCCACTAGAGGGCAAATAAATGCATTCAAATGCAGTAATTTATGTGTCCCCTAGAGGGCAAATAAATGTATTTAAATGCAGTAATTTATATGTCCACTAGAGGCCAAATAAATGCATTTAAATGCAGTAATTTATGTGTGCACTAGAGGGCAAATAAATGCATTCAAATGCAGTAATTTATGTGTCCACTAGAGGGCAAATAAATGCAATGAAATGCAGTAACTTATATGTCCACTAGAGGGCGAATAAATGCAAATAAATGCAGCAACTTATATGTCCACTAGAGGGCAAATAAATGCATTTAAATGCAGTTTTTTATGTGTCCACTAGAGGGCAAATAAATGCATTCAAATGCAGTAATTTATGTGTCCCCTAGAGGGCAAATAAATGTATTTAAATGCAGTAATTTATATGTCCACTAGAGGGCAAATAAATGCATTTAAATGCAGTAATTTATGTGTGCACTAGAGGGCAAATAAATGCATTCAAATGCAGTAATTTATGTGTCCACTAGAGGGCAAATAAATGCAATTAAATGCAGTAACTTATATGTCCACTAGAGGGCAAATAAATGCAAATAAATGCAGTAACTTATATGTCCACTAGAGGGCAAATAAATGCATTCAAATGCATTAATTTATGTGTCCACTAGAGGGCAAATAAATGCATTTAAATACACTAATTTATGTGTCCACTAGAGGGCAAATAAATGCATATAAATGCAGTAACTTATATGTTCACTGGAGGGCAAATAAATGCATTCAAATGCAGTAATTTATTTGTCCACTAGAGGGCAAATAAATGCATATAAATGCAGTAATTTATGTGTCCACTAGAGGGCAAATAAATGCATTTAAATGCAGTAATTTATGTGTCCACTAGAGGGCAAATAAACGCATTTAAATGCAGTCATTTATTTGTCCACTAGAGGGCAAATAAATGCAATTAAATGCAGTAATTTATTTGTCCACTAGAGGGCAAATAAATGCATTCAAATGCAGTAATTTATGTGTCCACTAGAGGGCAAATAAATGTAAATAAATGCAGCAACTTATATGTCCACTAGAGGGCAAATAAATGCATTCAAATGCAGTAATTTATGTGTCCACTAGAGGGCAAATGCATGCATTTAGATGCAGTAATTTATGTGTCCACTAGAGGGCAATTAAATGCATTCAAATGCAGTAATTTATGTGTCCACTAGAGGGCAAATAAATGTAAATAAATGCAGTAATTTATGTGTCCACTAGAGGGCAAATGCATGCATTTAGATGCAGTAATTTATGTGTCCACTAGAGCGCAAATAAATGCAATTAAATGCAGTAATTTATGTGTCCACTAGAGGGCAAATAAACGCATTTAAATGCAGTAATTTATTTGTCCACTAGAGGGCAAATAAATGCAATTAAATGCAGTAATTTATTTGTCCACTAGAGAGCAAATAAATGCAATTAAATGCAGTAATTTATTTGTCCACTAGAGGGCAAATAAATGCATATAAATGCAGTAGTTTTTGTGTCCACTAGAGGGCAAATACACGCATTTAAATGCAGTAATTTATGTGTCCACTAGAGGGCAAATAAATGCATTCAAATGCAGTAATTTATGTGTCCACTAGAGGGCAAATAAATGCATGCTAATGCAGTAATTTATGTGTCCACTAGAGGGCAAATAAATGCATATAAATGCAGTAACTTATATGTTCACTGGAGGGCAAATAAATGCATTCAAATGCAGTAATTTATGTGTCCACTAGAGGGCAAATAAATGCATGCTAATGCAGTAATTTATGTGTCCACTAGAGGGCAAAAAAATGCATATAAATGCAGTAACTTATATGTTCACTGGAGGGCAAATAAATGCATTCTAATGCAGTAATTTATGTGTCCACTAGAGGGCAAAAGAGTAATTTTAATGCAGAGAATTATGTGTCCACTAGAGGGCAAATGCATGCATTTAAACGCAGTAACTTATTTGTCCACTAGAGGGCAAATAAATGCATTCAAATGCAGTAATTTATGTGTCCACTAGAGGGCAAATAAATGCAATTAAATGCAGTAACTTATATGTCCACTAGAGGGCGAATAAATGCAAATAAATGCAGCAACTTATATGTCCACTAGAGGGCAAATAAATGCATTTAAATGCAGTTTTTTATGTGTCCACTAGAGGGCAAATAAATGCATTCAAATGCAGTAATTTATGTGTCCCCTAGAGGGCAAATAAATGTATTTAAATGCAGTAATTTATATGTCCACTAGAGGCCAAATAAATGCATTTAAATGCAGTAATTTATGTGTGCACTAGAGGGCAAATAAATGCATTCAAATGCAGTAATTTATGTGTCCACTAGAGGGCAAATAAATGCAATTAAATGCAGTAACTTATATGTCCACTAGAGGGCGAATAAATGCAAATAAATGCAGCAACTTATATGTCCACTAGAGGGCAAATAAATGCATTTAAATGCAGTTTTTTATGTGTCCACTAGAGGGCAAATAAATGCATTCAAATGCAGTAATTTATGTGTCCCCTAGAGGGCAAATAAATGTATTTAAATGCAGTAATTTATATGTCCACTAGAGGGCAAATAAATGCATTTAAATGCAGTAATTTATGTGTGCACTAGAGGGCAAATAAATGCATTCAAATGCAGTAATTTATGTGTCCACTAGAGGGCAAATAAATGCAATTAAATGCAGTAACTTATATGTCCACTAGAGGGCAAATAAATGCAAATAAATGCAGTAACTTATATGTCCACTAGAGGGCAAATAAATGCATTCAAATGCATTAATTTATGTGTCCACTAGAGGGCAAATAAATGCATTTAAATACACTAATTTATGTGTCCACTAGAGGGCAAATAAATGCATATAAATGCAGTAACTTATATGTTCACTGGAGGGCAAATAAATGCATTCAAATGCAGTAATTTATGTGTCCACTAGAGGGCAAATAAATGCAATTAAATGCAGTAATTTATGTGTCCACTAGAGGGCAAATAAATGCATATAAATGCAGTAACTTATATGTTCACTGGAGGGCAAATAAATGCATACTAATGCAGTAATTTATGTGTCCACTAGACGGCAAAAGAGTAATTTTAATTCAGAGAATTATGTGTCCACTAGAGGGCAAATGCATGCATTTAAACGCAGTAACTTATTTGTCCACTAGAGGGCAAATGCATGCATTTAGATGAAATAATTTATGTGTCCACTAGAGGGCAAATAAATGCATATTAATGCAGTAATTTATGTGTCCACTAGAGGGCAAAATAGTAATTTTAATGCAGAGAATTATGTGTCCACTACAGGGCAAATAAATGCATTTAAATACAGTAATTTATGTGTCCACTAGAGGGCAAATAAATGCAATTAAATGCAGTAACTTATATGTCCACTAGAGGGCAAATAAATGCATTCAAATGCAGTAATTTATGTGTCCACTAGAGGGCAAATAAATGCATATAAATGCAGTAACTTATATGTTCACTGGAGGGCAAATAAATGCATATTAATGCAGTAATTTATGTGTCCACTAAAGGGCAAATAAATGCATATTAATGCAGTAATTTATGTGTCCACTAGAGGGCAAATGCATGCATTTAGATGCAATAATTTATGTGTCCACTAGAGGGCAAATAAATGCATATTAATGCAGTAATTTATGTGTCCACTAGAGGGCAAATGCATGCATTTAGATGCAATAATTTATGTGTCCACTAGAGGGCAAATAAATGCAATTAAATGCAGTAACTTATATGTCCACTAGAGGGCAAATAAATGCATTCAAATGCAGTAATTTATGTGTCCACTAGAGGGCAAATAAATGCAATTAAATGCAGTAACTTATATGTCCACTAGAGGGCGAATAAATGCAAATAAATTCAGCAACTTATATGTCCACTAGAGGGCAAATAAATGCATTTAAATGCAGTGATTTATGTGTCCACTAGAGGGCAATTAAATGCATTCAAATGCAGTAATTTATGTGTCCACTAGAGGGCAATTAAACGCATTTAAATGCAGTAATTTATGTGTCCACTAGAGGGCAAATAAACGCATTTAAATGCAGTAATTTATTTGTCCACTAGAGTGCAAATAAATGCAATTAAATGCAGTAATTTATTTGTCCACTAGAGGGCAAATAAATGCAATTAAATGCAGTAATTTATTTGTCTACTAGAGGGCAAATAAATGCATATAAATGCAGTAATTTATGTGTCCACTAGAGGGCAAATAATCGAATTTAAATGCCGGAATTTATGTGTCCACTAGAGGGCAAATAAATGCATTAAAACGCAGTAACGTATTTGTCCACTAGAGGGCAAATAAATGCATTTAAATGCAGTGATTTATGTGTCCACTAGAGGGCAATTAAATGCATTTAAATGCAGTAATTTATGTGTCCACTAGAGGGCAAATAAACGCATTTAAATGCAGTAATTTATTTGTTCACTAGAGGGCAAATAAATGCAATTAAATTAAGTAATTTATTTGTCCACTAGAGGGCAAATAAATGCAATTAAATGCAGTAATTTATTTGTCCACTAGAGGGCAAATAAATGCATTTAAATGCAGTAATTTATGTGTCCACTAGAGGGCAAATAAACGCATTTAAATGCAGTCATTTATTTGTCCACTAGAGGGCAAATAAATGCAATTAAATGCAGTAATTTATTTGTCCACTAGAGGGCAAATAAATGCATTCAAATGCAGTAATTTATGTGTCCACTAGAGGGCAAATAAATGTAAATAAATGCAGCAACTTATATGTCCACTAGAGGGCAAATAAATGCATTCAAATGCAGTAATTTATGTGTCCACTAGAGGGCAAATGCATGCATTTAGATGCAGTAATTTATGTGTCCACTAGAGGGCAATTAAATGCATTCAAATGCAGTAATTTATGTGTCCACTAGAGGGCAAATAAATGTAAATAAATGCAGTAATTTATGTGTCCACTAGAGGGCAAATGCATGCATTTAGATGCAGTAATTTATGTGTCCACTAGAGCGCAAATAAATGCAATTAAATGCAGTAATTTATGTGTCCACTAGAGGGCAAATAAACGCATTTAAATGCAGTAATTTATTTGTCCACTAGAGGGCAAATAAATGCAATTAAATGCAGTAATTTATTTGTCCACTAGAGGGCAAATAAATGCAATTAAATGCAGTAATTTATTTGTCCACTAGAGGGCAAATAAATGCATATAAATGCAGTAGTTTTTGTGTCCACTAGAGGGCAAATACACGCATTTAAATGCAGTAATTTATGTGTCCACTAGAGGGCAAATAAATGCATTCAAATGCAGTAATTTATGTGTCCACTAGAGGGCAAATAAATGCATGCTAATGCAGTAATTTATGTGTCCACTAGAGGGCAAATAAATGCATATAAATGCAGTAACTTATATGTTCACTGGAGGGCAAATAAATGCATTCAAATGCAGTAATTTATGTGTCCACTAGAGGGCAAATAAATGCATGCTAATGCAGTAATTTATGTGTCCACTAGAGGGCAAAAGAGTAATTTTAATGCAGAGAATTATGTGTCCACTAGAGGGCAAATGCATGCATTTAAACGCAGTAACTTATTTGTCCACTAGAGGGCAAATAAATGCATTCAAATGCAGTAATTTATGTGTCCACTAGAGGGCAAATAAATGCAATTAAATGCAGTAACTTATATGTCCACTAGAGGGCGAATAAATGCAAATAAATGCAGCAACTTATATGTCCACTAGAGGGCAAATAAATGCATTTAAATGCAGTTTTTTATGTGTCCACTAGAGGGCAAATAAATGCATTCAAATGCAGTAATTTATGTGTCCCCTAGAGGGCAAATAAATGTATTTAAATGCAGTAATTTATATGTCCACTAGAGGCCAAATAAATGCATTTAAATGCAGTAATTTATGTGTGCACTAGAGGGCAAATAAATGCATTCAAATGCAGTAATTTATGTGTCCACTAGAGGGCAAATAAATGCAATTAAATGCAGTAACTTATATGTCCACTAGAGGGCGAATAAATGCAAATAAATGCAGCAACTTATATGTCCACTAGAGGGCAAATAAATGCATTTAAATGCAGTTTTTTATGTGTCCACTAGAGGGCAAATAAATGCATTCAAATGCAGTAATTTATGTGTCCCCTAGAGGGCAAATAAATGTATTTAAATGCAGTAATTTATATGTCCACTAGAGGGCAAATAAATGCATTTAAATGCAGTAATTTATGTGTGCACTAGAGGGCAAATAAATGCATTCAAATGCAGTAATTTATGTGTCCACTAGAGGGCAAATAAATGCAATTAAATGCAGTAACTTATATCTCCACTAGAGGGCAAATAAATGCAAATAAATGCAGTAACTTATATGTCCACTAGAGGGCAAATAAATGCATTCAAATGCATTAATTTATGTGTCCACTAGAGGGCAAATAAATGCATTTAAATACACTAATTTATGTGTCCACTAGAGGGCAAATAAATGCATATAAATGCAGTAACTTATATGTTCACTGGAGGGCAAATAAATGCATTCAAATGCAGTAATTTATGTGTCCACTAGAGGGCAAATAAATGCAATTAAATGCAGTAATTTATGTGTCCACTAGAGGGCAAATAAATGCATATAAATGCAGTAACTTATATGTTCACTGGAGGGCAAATAAATGCATACTAATGCAGTAATTTATGTGTCCACTAGACGGCAAAAGAGTAATTTTAATTCAGAGAATTATGTGTCCACTAGAGGGCAAATGCATGCATTTAAACGCAGTAACTTATTTGTCCACTAGAGGGCAAATGCATGCATTTAGATGAAATAATTTATGTGTCCACTAGAGGGCAAATAAATGCATATTAATGCAGTAATTTATGTGTCCACTAGAGGGCAAAATAGTAATTTTAATGCAGAGAATTATGTGTCCACTACAGGGCAAATAAATGCATTTAAATACAGTAATTTATGTGTCCACTAGAGGGCAAATAAATGCAATTAAATGCAGTAACTTATATGTCCACTAGAGGGCAAATAAATGCATTCAAATGCAGTAATTTATGTGTCCACTAGAGGGCAAATAAATGCATATAAATGCAGTAACTTATATGTTCACTGGAGGGCAAATAAATGCATTCAAATGCAGTAATTTATGTGTCCACTAGAGGGCAAATAAATGCAATTAAATGCAGTAACTTATATGTCCACTAGAGGGCAAATAAATGCATTCAAATGCAGTAATTTATGTGTCCACTAGAGGGCAAATAAATGCATATTAATGCAGTAATTTATGTGTCCACTAAAGGGCAAATAAATGCATATTAATGCAGTAATTTATGTGTCCACTAGAGGGCAAATGCATGCATTTAGATGCAATAATTTATGTGTCCACTAGAGGGCAAATAAATGCATATTAATGCAGTAATTTATGTGTCCACTAGAGGGCAAATGCATGCATTTAGATGCAATAATTTATGTGTCCACTAGAGGGCAAATAAATGCAATTAAATGCAGTAACTTATATGTCCACTAGAGGGCAAATAAATGCATTCAAATGCAGTAATTTATGTGTCCACTAGAGGGCAAATAAATGCAATTAAATGCAGTAACTTATATGTCCACTAGAGGGCGAACAAATGCAAATAAATTCAGCAACTTATATGTCCACTAGAGGGCAAATAAATGCATTTAAATGCAGTGATTTATGTGTCCACTAGAGGGCAATTAAATGCATTCAAATGCAGTAATTTATGTGTCCACTAGAGGGCAATTAAACGCATTTAAATGCAGTAATTTATGTGTCCACTAGAGGGCAAATAAACGCATTTAAATGCAGTAATTTATTTGTCCACTAGAGTGCAAATAAATGCAATTAAATGCAGTAATTTATTTGTCCACTAGAGGGCAAATAAATGCAATTAAATGCAGTAATTTATTTGTCTACTAGAGGGCAAATAAATGCATATAAATGCAGTAATTTATGTGTCCACTAGAGGGCAAATAATCGAATTTAAATGCAGGAATTTATGTGTCCACTAGAGGGCAAATAAATGCATTAAAACGCAGTAACGTATTTGTCCACTAGAGGGCAAATAAATGCATTTAAATGCAGTGATTTATGTGTCCACTAGAGGGCAAATAAACGCATTTAAATGCAGTAATTTATTTGTTCACTAGAGGGCAAATAAATGCAATTAAATGAAGTAATTTATTTGTCCACTAGAGGGCAAATAAATGCAATTAAATGCAGTAATTTATTTGTCCACTAGAGGGCAAATAAATGCATATGAATGCAGTAATTTATGTGTCCACTAGAGGGCAATTAATCGAATTTAAATGCAGTAATTTATGTGTCCACTAGAGGGCAAATAAATGCATTTAAACGCAGTAACGTATTTGTCCACTAGAGGGCAAATAAATGCATTTAAATGCAGTGATTTATGTGTCCACTAGAGGGCAATTAAATGCATTCAAATGCAGTAATTTATGTGTCCACTAGAGGGCAATTAAACGCATTTAAATGCAGTAATTTATGTGTCCACTAGAGGGCAAATAAACGCATTTAAATGCAGTAATTTATGTGTCCACTAGAGGGCAATTAATCGAATTTAAATGCAGTAATTTATGTGTCCACTAGAGGGCAAATAAATGCAATTAAATGCAGTAATTTATTTGTCCACTAGAGGGCAAATAAATGCATATAAATGCAGTAATTTATGTGTCCACTAGAGGGCAATTAATCGAATTTAAATGCAGTAATTTATGTGTCCACTAGAGGGCAAATAAATGCATTTAAACGCAGTAATTTATTTGTCCACTAGAGGGCAATTAAATGCATTCAAATGCAGTAATTTATGTGTCCACTAGAGGGCAATTAAACGCATTTAAATGCAGTAATTTATGTGTCCACTAGAGGGCAAATAAACGCATTTAAATGCAGTAATTTATGTGTCCACTAGAGGGCAATTAATCGAATTTAAATGCAGTAATTTATGTGTCCACTAGAGGGCAAATAAATGCATATAAATGCAGTAACTTATTTGTCCACTAGAGGGCAATTAAATGCATTCAAATGCAGCAATTTATATGTCCACTAGAGGGCAAATAAATGCATTCAAATGCAGTAATTTATGTGTCCACTAGAGGGCAATTAATCGAATTTAAATGCAGTAATTTATGTGTCCACTAGAGGGCAAATAAATGCATTTAAACGCAGTAATTTATTTGTCCACTAGAGGGCAAATAAATGCAATTAAATGCAGTGTTGATAACAGATATTCCCCAGTGTTACTAGCTAGTAGTACTAGCTCTGTACTGTACTGTAGTAGTAGTACTAGCTCTGTATTGTAGTAGTAGTACTAGCTCTGTCCTGTACTGTAGTAGTAGTACTAGCTCTGTCCTGTACTGTAGTAGTAGTACTAGCTCTGTCCTGTACTGTAGTAGTACTAGCTCTGTCCTGTACTGTAGTAGTAGTACTAGCTCTGTCCTGTACTGTAGTAGTACTATCTCTGTCCTGTACTGAAGTAGTAGTAGTACTATCTCTGTACTGTAGTAGTAGTAGTACTAGCTCTGTCCTGTACTGTAGTAGTACTAGCTCTGTCCTGTACTGCAGTAGTACTAGCTCTGTCCTGTACTGTAGTAGTAGTACTAGCTCTGTCCTGTACTGTAGTAGTAGTACTAGCTCTGTACTGTACTGTAGTAGTAGTACTAGATCTGTACTGTAGTAGTAGTACTAGCTCTGTCCTGTACTGTAGTAGTACTAGCTCTGTACTGTAGTAGTAGTACTAGCTCTGTCCTGTACTGCAGTAGTAGTACTAGCTCTGTCCTGTACTGTAGTAGTAGTACTAGCTCTGTCCTGTACTGTAGTAGTAGTAGTACTAGCTCTGTCCTGTACTGTAGTAGTAGTACTAGCTCTGTACTGTACTGTAGTAGTACTAGCTCTGTCCTGTACTGTAGTAGTACTAGCTCTGTCCTGTACTGTAGTAGTAGTACTAGCTCTGTACTGTACTGTAGTAGTAGTAGTAGTACTAGCTCTGTCCTTTACTGTAGTAGTAGTACTAGCTCTGTCCTGTACTGTAGTAGTAGTACTAGCTCTGTCCTGTACTGTAGTAGTAGTACTAGCTCTGTCCTGTACTGTAGTAGTAGTACTAGCTCTGTCCTGTACTGTAGTAGTAGTACTAGCTCTGTCCTGTACTGTAGTAGCACTAGCTCTGTCCTGTACTGTAGTAGTAGTACTAGCTCTGTCCTGTACTGTAGTAGTAGTACTAGCTCTGTCCTGTACTGTAGTAGTAGTACTAGCTCTGTACTGTAGTAGTAGTACTAGCTCTGTCCTGTACTGTAGTAGTAGTACTAGCTCTGTCCTGTACTGTAGTAGTAGTACTAGCTCTGTACTGTACTGTAGTAGTAGTACTAGCTCTGTCCTGTACTGTAGTAGTAGTACTAGATATGTCCTGTACTGTAGTAGTAGTACTAGATATGTCCTGTACTGTAGTAGTAGTACTAGCTCTGTCCTGTACTGTAGTAGTACTAGCTCTGTACTGTAGTAGTAGTACTAGCTCTGTCCTGTACTGTAGTAGTACTAGCTCTGTCCTGTACTGTAGTAGTACTAGCTCTGTACTGTAGTAGTAGTACTAGCTCTGTCCTGTACTGTAGTAGTAGTACTAGCTCTGTCCTGTACTGTAGTAGTACTAGCTCTGTACTGTAGTAGTAGTACTAGCTCTGTCCTGTACTGTAGTAGTAGTAGCTCTGTCCTGTACTGTAGTAGTAGTACTAGCTCTGTCCTGTACTGTAGTAGTACTAGCTCTGTCCTGTACTGTAGTAGTAGTACTAGCTCTGTCCTGTACTGTAGTAGTAGTAGTACTAGCTCTGTCCTGTACTGTAGTAGTAGTACTAGCTCTGTACTGTAGTAGTAGTACTAGCTCTGTACTGTACTGTACTGTAGTATTAGTACTAGCTCTGTCCTGTACTGTAGTAGTATTAGTACTAGCTCTGTCCTGTACTGTAGTAGTAGTACTAGCTCTGTACTGTACTGTAGTAGTACTAGCTCTGTCCTGTACTGTAGTAGTAGTAGTACTAGCTCTGTCCTGTACTGTAGTAGTAGTACTAGCTCTGTCCTGTACTGTAGTAGTAGTACTAGCTCTGTCCTGTACTGTAGTAGTAGTACTAGCTCTGTACTGTACTGTAGTAGTAGTACTAGCTCTGTCCTGTACTGTAGTAGTAGTACTAGCTATGTCCTGTACTGTAGTAGTAGTACTAGCTCTGTCCTGTACTGTAGTAGTAGTACTAGCTCTGTACTGTACTGTAGTAGTAGTACTAGCTCTGTCCTGTACTGTAGTAGTAGTACTAGCTCTGTCCTGTACTGTAGTAGTAGTACTAGCTCTGTACTGTAGTAGTAGTACTAGCTCTGTCCTGTACTGTAGTAGTAGTACTAGCTCTGTCCTGTACTGTAGTAGTAGTAGTACTAGCTCTGTCCTGTACTGTAGTAGTAGTAGTACTAGCTCTGTCCTGTACTGTAGTAGTAGTACTAGCTCTGTCCTGTACTGTAGTAGTAGTACTAGCTCTGTCCTGTATTGTAGTAGTAGTACTAGCTCTGTCCTGTACTGTAGTAGTAGTACTAGCTCTGTACTGTAGTAGTAGTACTAGCTCTGTCCTGTACTGTAGTAGTACTAGCTCTGTCCTGTACTGTAGTAGTACTAGCTCTGTCCTGTACTGTAGTAGTAGTACTAGCTCTGTCCTGTACTGTAGTAGTAGTACTAGCTCTGTCCTGTATTGTAGTAGTAGTACTAGCTCTGTCCTGTACTGTAGTAGTAGTACTAGCTCTGTACTGTAGTAGTAGTACTAGCTCTGTCCTGTACTGTAGTAGTACTAGCTCTGTCCTGTACTGTAGTAGTACTAGCTCTTTCCTGTACTGTAGTAGTACTAGCTCTGTCCTGTACTGCAGTAGTAGTACTAGCTCTGTACTGTACTGTAGTAGTAGTACTAGCTCTGTCCTGTACTGTAGTATTAGTACTAGCTCTGTCCTGTACTGTAGTATTAGTACTAGCTCTGTCCTGTACTGTAGTAGTACTAGCTCTGTCCTGTACTGTAGTAGTAGTACTAGCTCTGTCCTGTACTGTAGTAGTAGTACTAGCTCTGTACTGTACTGTAGTAGTAGTACTAGCTCTGTCCTGTACTGTAGTATTAGTACTAGCTCTGTCCTGTACTGTAGTAGTACTAGCTCTGTCCTGTACTGTAGTAGTAGTACTAGCTCTGTCCTGTACTGTAGTAGTACTAGCTCTTTCCTGTACTGTAGTAGTACTAGCTCTGTCCTGTACTGTAGTAGTAGTACTAGCTCTGTCCTGTACTGTAGTAGTACTAGCTCTTTCCTGTACTGTAGTAGTACTAGCTCTGTCCTGTACTGTAGTAGTAGTACTAGCTCTGTCCTGTACTGTAGTAGTACTAGCTCTTTCCTGTACTGTAGTAGTACTAGCTCTGTCCTGTACTGCAGTAGTAGTACTAGCTCTGTCCTGTACTGTAGTAGTAGTACTAGCTCTGTCCTGTACTGTAGTAGTAGTACTAGCTCTGTCCTGTAATGTAGTAGTAGTACTCGCTCTGCCATGGGCTATGCTGTACCTCCTCCCCCCGACCTCACACCACTCCGCTGGCTGCATCACCTCCCCCCAGGGTCATTAAAACACATCCAAACACACCTGTATTAGGTCATTCAAAGGTCATAACCCCCCTAGAACTCAGTAAACGGCTCCTCCACCGTCTGGTACGCATCCATCATCCTCATTGAGAATCCGATTAACAGACCCCGCCCCATTCCTACATCAACAAGAACCCGGAAAAACATGGAAATTCTCACATTTTAAAAGCTACAATCAGAGATCAGACTCCATTTCAAATATCGATCAACAAGTGTTGAACATTTGTGTTGATGTGTTTTAATTCAATCCAGTTCATCTATGTTGGCTTAAAGTTTTTGAGTTCTTTCTTCATATCTGACGGATATTCAAGTGTTTTGTGCAGTTTGTGGTAAAATGAGAGTGTAATCTATGTCAGTATTACAATAAATAAAAGAGAGAGAGTGTGAAATGATCTCTCTTATGGAATAAAAGTCAGATTTGTGCTGATGGTGAACAACAGAGTAAAAAGTGCCTTGTGGTGGTCGGTGCTGCTCCTGGTACTGAGACTAATCACAGACAAACACTTATTAACCACAGTAAACTGAACAAGAGAAAAGATCAAAGTTTTAATGAAGAATTTTGACTTTCTTTGAAGTGTTAAAAATCATCTTAATATCCAGAAAACATTTACAATATTTTCTGGAACAAACTCTGAGGAACATTCCTTGACCAAGTCAAGTTCATTTGTGTTTCGTGTTTCATGAAAAAACGCTGTTATTTCCACAGATCTCTTCACTCTCTCTTTTCATCAGTGACTTGGAGAGAAACTTTAAAAACCTGACGAAGCTGAAAACACGACAACAACAAAAGGAAAACTTGGAATGAAACGGAAACATGTAAATAAAAAGAAAACACCGGAGAGTCATGTGACTTGGTGGAGGAGACGGCTGCTTTGCTGAGCAGCTCCGCCGCGGCAGCGCAGACATTTATCCATCACTACATTAGTAGTAGGAACCTCCAAACTAGAACTCATCCAGAATTTAGACAAAGTGCTTCTTCAGGACTGGACATTTAGCGGATGACACCAGCCACGACTCTCTATATCAAACCATTCAAAAGTTATGGCAGAAAGTAGGAAATGGCATAAATTTCACCAAAATTACACAATTAATTCAAAATGTCCAACTTCCTGTTGGGTTTGGGCCATGGCGCCAAGAGACTTTTCTTTAAGTTGTGACATGATACAGGTGTGTACCGATTTTCGTGCATGTACCTCAAACCGTATTGTGGGGCTTGAGGCACAAAGTTTTCTAGGGGGCACAGTTGAGCCATTAGGCCACGCCCATTAATGCAAACCATTAAATACCAAATTTTTCACCAGGCCTGGCTTGGTGCAACATTTGGTGACTTTTGGGGCATGTTTAGGGGGAAAAAGACCCTCCTTTCGTTGGAAAAATAAAAACAATGAAAAAAAAAAATCCTACAGATACAATAGGGTAATTAAATGCTACATTTTGATTTACTGTTTTTTATCAAGAATATAATAACAATAAAGGCTTTTTTACGTAACATGAAATACACGAATATATGAGAGGTTTGTAGAACGCTGGAATTCAGAAACTATGTTCATCTTCATCTTCGTCTTCATCATCATCACCAACACCATCATCATCACCTACATCATCTTCATCATCATCACGGTCCAGTCAGAGTTTGTCCACACAAACTGGTTCTGCTTCAACTCTGAGGACATGACTCGTCCATCCTGGACACTCTCATCAAAACCACCTGTAGAGGAAGAAGAAAGAAGAGAGCAGATAAAGGAGTGTTTGCAGAGATCCCTCCATCAGCAGTAGAAGGAAGAAGAAAGAAGAGAGCAGATAAAGGAGTGTTTGCAGAGATCCCTCCATCAGCTGTAGAGAAAGAAGAAAGAAGAGAGCAGATAAAGGAGTGTTAGCAGAGATCCCTGCATCAGCTCTAGAGGGAAGAAGAAAGAAGAGAGCAGATAAAGGAGTGTTAGCAGAGATCCCTCCATCAGCACATCCAGGACTTCAGAGTTCAGAGCTGCAGTGGAGCAGCTGTGTGTCTGAACATCCTGGAAGGCCATCAGCTGGAATACTCCTTTATTTCTGGACACGTGAACACCAGCATAACACTGGTCTACAACAAACATCTGGACCGTCTGATTGGCCGACTGCTGTCTCTGTGTTTCTGTCCAATCCTGCAGCCTGTCATCATCCTCCTCTCACAGCTTCATGAGGAAAGCAGCTGCTGAGAAGCTGCAGCTTCACTGGAAACACTGATCTTTATTTTGATACCAACTGGTTTTAGTAGAAAACTGCTGGAAGCAGCAGAACCGAGTCCAACCTCCACTGACCTGAGAGTCTGCAGCTGGTAGTCTGGACTCTCCACCAGATCAGAAAGCTGCTTCACATCTGCAGCCTGCAGGTTCCTGTTCCAGCTCAGGTCCAGATGTTTCAGATGGGAGGGGTTGGACTCCAGAGCTGAGACCAGAGAAGAACAGCTGATCCCTGACAGAGCACATCTCTCCAACCTGAATAAAGAATAAAAGATACATTACAATTCATCATCACCATCATCATCATCATCATCAATGCTCCATACAGATGAGAGTTAGAAAGGTGATGGACTTTATGAAGGCTGATGTTCATATTGATGTCACACATGTGATCAATAGTCTGCGTATATTTCTCTTCAGTATTATTGACTTGATGATCAGAAAAGTCTGAGTTTGTTCTGATTTCAATAAAGTCAGTGATGAGGACGACAGTCTAGACCATGTAAAGTCCATTCATGTCACGTGTTTCTGTCCCAATAACACGTCTGTTTGTAAATGATGTTTTGGACGATAAAGTTTTCATTCCTAGAAGGACTTTGTGAGCAGAGAAAGAGTTTCAGGACAGGAGGACGTCTGTGTTTATTCAGCATTCATGAAAGACATCTCTTCTCCAGTGATGGATCTGGAACTGGTGCAGAAAACTATTGTCTGATTAATACATTAAATTAATCAAGAACAGATGCATGATGGTACAAAAACGTACAAATCTGAACCCTTACAGGGAAACTAGAACCAAATACTCGTGAAAATATGGAAACTAATTGATGCTCCAGGGTTTAATGTAGTTTTTAATGGCAGAAACAGTTTTGATGGAATTTTAATTCAAATATCCGTCTTTTTACGTAAATATAAAGAAGGTAAAAGTTTATTGAACCTGAGTTTTGATGTCAAGATTTGAACTTGTTAAAATGTTTTTTTTTCCATAAACGATGAATAAATGAACCATATTCATCGTTTCCATGTTTTTAAGGAGACATTTCTTCATCAATCAGTACATATTTGTCTGTTTAGGAGATTTTTCAAACATTTTCTCTCAAAAAGTTGATTGAGTGACGACATAGTTTCAACACAAAGTTTCTGTTGTTGTTGTTGGATGTTTTGTTGCTGATGAAGGAAACTCATCGTCTAGACAGCAGCTTTATTTCAGTTTACTAACTTCAACACACATGGATTTATATTTAGTTTTACACACTGAAAACCATAAAAAGACATTATTTGTTGCACCTTATGTCTTGATGTCACCTGGATGAAATGATCTTAACAGACATATTGAGGAATAATATTAAAAACATAGGAAAATGTTTTTCCATGTTTAGAGTTTCATATTGGGTAAACTTGAATTTGTTAAAATGAAATTTAACGGTAGTCAAATGAAGCCAACGTTGGTTTGACTGGTTTCAGCCACAGTAAGAAGTTATTTAGTAAATGAGCTCTACAACTCATATGTTGGACGACTACACATTCAGTCTGTCCACTATTGTCTGTCAGACTCTCTCAGTTTATTAACATCTGGATGACATTTCTGAACGTATTAGCTGTAAAGTTAATTCATGTTTGTTCAGATGTTTTATTCCAGGTTCAGACACATCTCTGGTTCTTCATTTGTTCCTGTCTGACACATTCACATGTTTAGTTTTATGTAATGAATCAGAAGAGGAAGTTTAAGATGAAACTAAAGCAGAGAAGAAGAACTCAGAGCAGTCAGATGCTCAGTGTGGATCAGTAGAAGATCAGCCTGATGTCTGCAGGTTAGTGTCAACACAACTTTCACATCAGATTCATCTGAACACACAACTAAAACATGTCTTACTCCAGAGTCTCCAGTCTGCAGTCTGGACTCTCCAGAAATCCACTCAGATGTTTCACTCCTGAATCCTGCAGGTTGTTCTCACTCAGGTCCAGATGTTTCAGATGGGAGGGGTTGGACTTCAGAGCTGAGACCAGAGAAGAACAGCTGATCTCTGACAGACTGCAGTGATGCAACCTGAATGAAGAATAAAAGATACATTACAATTCATCATCATCATCATCATCATCATCATCATCATCATCATCATCATCATCATCACCATCATCATCATCATCATCACCATCACCATCATCACCATCACCATCATCATCATCATCATCATCATCATCATCATCACCATCACCATCATCATCATCATCATCATCATCATCATCATCATCACCATCATCATCATCATTACCATCATCACCATCACCATCATCATCATCATCACCATCATCATCTTCATCATCATCATCATCATCATCATCATCATCATCATCATCATCATCATCATCATCTTCATCATCATCACACCTTCATCATCATCATCATCATCATCATCACCTTCATCATCATCATCATCATCATCATCATCATCATCATCACCATCATCATCATCATCATCATCACCATCATCATCATCATCACCATCATCATCACCATCATCATCTTCATCATCATCACCTTCATCATCATCATCATCATCATCATCATCATCATCATCACCTTCATCATCACCATCATCATCATCATCATCATCATCATCATCATCATCATCATCATCATCATCATCACCATCATCATCATCATCATCATCACCTTCATCATCATCATCATCACCTTCACCATCATCATCATCATCATCATCATCATCATCATCATCATCATCATCATCACCTTCATCATCATCATCATCATCATCATCATCATCATCATCATCATCATCATCATCATCATCACCATCACCATCACCACCATCACCACCTTCATCATCATCATCATCTTCATCAACATCATCATCATCATCATCATCATCATCATCATCATCATAACCATCATCATCATCACCTTCATCATCATCATCTTCATCATCATCTTCATCATCATCATCATCATCATCATCATCATCATCATCATCATCATCATCATCACCTTCATCATCATCATCTTCATCATCATCTTCATCATCATCATCATCATCACCTTCATCATCATCATCATCATCATCATCATCATCATCACCTTCATCATCATCATCTTCATCATCATCTTCATCATCATCATCATCATCATCATCACCTTCATCATCATCATCATAATCATCATCATCATCATCATCATCATCACCATCATCATCATCATCATCATCATCATCATCATCATCATCATCATCACCTTCATCATCATCATAATAATCATCATCATCACCGTCATCATCATCATAATCATCATCATCATCATCATCACCTTCATCATCATCATAATAATCATCATCATCATCATCACCTTCATCATCATCATCATCATCACCTTCATCATCATCATCATCATCATCACCATCATCATCATCATCATCATCATCACCTTCATCATCATCATCATCATCATCATCATCATCATCATCATCATCATCATCATCATCATCATCACCATCATCATCATCATCATCAATGCTCCATACAGATGAGAGTTAGAAAGGTGATGGACTTTATGAAGGCTGATGTTCATATTGATGTCACACATGTGATCAATAGTCTGCGTATATTTCTCTTCAGTATTATTGACTTGATGATCAGAAAAGTCTGAGTTTGCACTGATTTCAATAAAGTCAGTGATGAGGACGACAGTCTAGACCATGTAAAGTCCATTCATGTCACGTGTTTCTGTCCCAATAACACGTCTGTTTGTAAATGATGTTTTGGACGATAAAGTTTTCATTCCTAGAAGGACTTTGTGAGCAGAGAAAGAGTTTCAGGACAGGAGGACGTCTGTGTTTATTCAGCCTTCATGAAAGACATCTCTTCTCCAGTGATGGATCTGGAACTGGTGCAGAAAACTTTTGTCTGATTAAAACATTTGATTCATCAAGAACATTTGCATGATGGTACAAAAACGTACAAATCTGAACCCTTACAGGGAAACTAGAACCAAATACTCGTCAAAATATGGAAATTAATTGATTCTCCAGGGTTTAATGTAGTTTTTAATGGCAGAAACAGTTTTGATGGAATTTGAATTCAAATATCAGTCTTTCTATGTAAATATAAAGAAGGTAAAAGTTTATTGAAGCTGAGTTTTGATGTAAAAATTAGAACTTAAAATGTTTTCTTCCATAAATGATGAATAAATGAACAATATCCATCATTTCCATGTTTTAAGGAGACATTTCTTCATCAATCAGTACATATTTGTCTGTTTAGGAGTTTTTTTAAAACATTTTCTCTGAAAAAGTTGATTGAGTGACGACATAGTTTCAACACAAAGTTTCTGATGTTCTTGTTGGATGTTTTGTTGCTGATGAAGGAAACTCATCGTCTAGACCAGTGGTTCTCAACTCCGGTCCTCGGGACCCCCTGCCCTGCATGTCTTAGATGTTTCCCTGCATCAACACACCTGATTCTAATTAACAGTCGTCACCAGCTTGTCATCAAAGTCTGGACAGTTCTGTTGATGACACAGCTCCTTGTATCACGGTAAATTGACTGGTAGTTATCAATATTAACCTAGTAAATACCTGTAATTCCCCTCATAGTTCCCATCTAATGTCTTTGTAATTACCTAGTAATGTTTAGTTTAAACAACCAGGTATTTACCGTGTAATTACATGGTAAATACACATAATTACATGGTACAAGAACATACATAATAATTACCTAGTACTTACTGGGTAAATTACCCGGTAGTTACCATGTAATTACCTTGTAAATACAAGGTACTACTAGGTAATTACAGTGTAATTACCTAGTAGTACCTTGTAAATACAAGGTACTACTAGGTAATTACAGTGGTATTACCTGGTTATTACTGTACTGTAAAAGAAAGGGTTACCATAAATTCCCGGGCAATTCTGAGCTACCGACACACACACACACACACACACACACACACACACACACACACACACACACACACACACACACACACACACACACACACACACACACACGCACACACACACACACACGCACGCACACACACACGCACACACACACACACACACACACACACACGCACGCACACACACACACACACGCACACACACACACACACGCACACACACACACACACACACACACACACACACACACGCACACACACACACGCACGCACACACACACACACACACACACACACACTAGACACACACACACACACACACACACACACACACACACACACACACTAGACACACACACACACACACACACACACACGCACACGCACGCACGCACGCACGCACACACACACACACACACACACGAACACACACACACACACACACACACACACACACACACACACACATGCATAACCGGAAGATTTGCATTATATGATTTCTTATGCAGTTGAGCCATCAGAATTTATCCGAAGTGTTGCTTTTACCATCTGCTTGTTTTATACAAATTCTGGTCACAATTGCCGTTGACAGAGCTAGAGCCGAACTAACGCCTTCAACAGCTAATCTGTAGGGATAACAGTAAGATTTATTACTCTGCAGAATAATATCTATTTCTGAGACGGATTCCTGCTGTTAAAAGTTATCATGTTTCCTGGTTAAGGCCCAGGTGGTGCCCCTGCAAAATCAAGTAATTTTGATAATTCAATTTGATTAATAATCAACCTTATTTGGCGGTTTGAGGCCGAGTGCGACGCGGCAGGGATGAGAATCAGCACCTCCAAGACCGAGGCCATGGTTCTCCATCGGGAAAGGGTGGCGTGCCTTCTCCGGGTGGGGGGAGAGTTCCTGCCTCAGGTGGAGGAGTTCAAGTATCTCGGGATCTTGTTCACGAGTGAGGGAACGATGGAGCGGGAGATTGACAGACGGATCGGTGCAGCGTCCGCAGTAATGCGGTCGATGTACCGGACCGTCGTGGTGAAGAGGGAGCTGAGTCGAAAGGCGAAGCTCTCGATTTACCGGTCAATCTACGCCCCTACCCTCACCTATGGTCATGAACTTTGGGTAGTGACCGAAAGGACAAGATCACGGATACAAGCGGCCGAGATGAGTTTCCTCTGCAGGGTGGCTGGACGCTCCTTAGAGATGAGTTTCCTCCCTTAGAGATGAGTTTCCTCCCTTAGAGATGAGTTTCCTCCATTAGAGATGAGTTTCCTCCATTAGAGATGAGTTTCCTCCCTTAGAGATGAGTTTCCTCCCTTAGAGATGAGCTTCCTCACTTAGAGATGAGTTTCCTCCCTTAGAGATGAGTTTCCTCACTTAGAGATGAGTTTCCTCCCTTAGAGATGAGTTTCCTCCCTTAGAGAGGAGTTTCCTCCCTTAGAGATGAGTTTCCTCCCTTAGAGATGAGTTTCCTCCTTAGAGACGAGTTTCCTCCCTTAGAGATGAGTTTCCTCCCTTAGAGAGGAGTTTCCTCCCTTAGAGATGAGTTTCCTCCCTTAGAGATGAGTTTCCTCCATTAGAGATGAGCTTCCTCACTTAGAGATGAGTTTCCTCCCTTAGAGATGAGTTTCCTCCCTTAGAGATGAGTTTCCTCCCTTAGAGATGAGTTTCCTCCTTAGAGACGAGTTTCCTCCCTTAGAGATGAGTTTCCTCCCTTAGAGATGACTTTCCTCCCTTAGAGATGAGTTTCCTCCCTTAGAGATGAGTTTCCTCCCTTAGAGATGAGTTTCCTCCCTTAGAGATGAGTTTCCTTCCTTAGAGATGAGTTTCCTCCCTTAGAGACGAGTTTCCTCCCTTAGAGATGAGTTTCCTCCCTTAGAGATGAGTTTCCTCCTTAGAGATGAGTTTCCTCCCTTAGAGATGAGTTTCCTCCCTTAGAGATAGGGTGAGGAGTTCGGTCACCCGGGAGTCGAGCCGCTGCTCCTTCACATTGAGAGGAGTCAGCTGAGGTGGCTTGGGCATCTGTACCGGATCCTCCTGGATCCTCCCTAGGGAGGTGTTCCAGGCATGTCCCTCCTCCCTAGGGAGGTGTTCCAGGCATGTCCCACCGGGAGGAGACCCCGGGGAAGACCCAGGACACGCTGGAGAGACTATGGCCGTTTTCGAATTCGCATACTGTACTACAAGTATACACTGATTTGGCCAAAGTGTAGTAAGTAGTATGCTGTATGTGAACAGAAGGAAATCTGCAGTGTGCGAAAAATACCCGGATGTTGTACTGATCTGGAAAAAAATCCTCAGCATGCTTCAGACAGCCTACCTCGCTTACAATATCCCAGAATGCAATGCGGCCTCGGCCGGGCAGCGCTTTTTTCTTTTTTTTCTCAAAGCTTTATTGAGAAAACAGCTGCAATCGGACAGTGATGTGATGTGAAGGCAGAAAGGACTAGTTACACCGTGGAGAGGGAGAAGGAGGAATATAAATGTAAGTAACTTTAATATATAACCTTTTTAATTCAATTTATTGTAAGGACAACGATTAAAAATTGTGGGTTTTTAATAGTATGTTAGGTTTTTGTTAGTTATCTTAGCATGCTTGCTACGTAAATAAAAGTGAACTAAGTGTTATGACAACGTTATATATCGGTAGTTCGTTGTATTTTCATGAAATAACTTTCATTTCTGTGTTTTGACAGAGAATTTGTCCGGGAGCTGAAATAAATAGATGCAGAGAGAGGGTTTGGACAAGGAGGAGAAGATGGAGAGGGAGCTACTCGACAGAGAGGAGAAGATAAATAAAATAAAATTAACTTCAATAGACTGATATGTTCATTTCAATACATTTATTAAAATCCATTTCCATCCCTTATGTCATTTCATCAATGAATTTGGTTTTACTGCTATTTCAACATTTAAGATAAGATAATCCTTTATTAGTCCCACATCGGGGAAATTTGCAAAATATAGCCTGACTGGAATCGAACCCCCGTTCGCTGTACGAAAGTCGCTAATCAACCCATTGAGCTATAAGATATACAGCTCTGTTCTGTCTGTGGTATATATATATCCATCTAGTAACAACACGAAGCTCCACTTTATATTCAGACAAACTAACGTGACACCTACAACTGTTAGATTTCATCTATTAAACCAACATTTATTTCCTAAATGATTTATTTCAGCCGGTGACAATTCTCCACAGGGCTGCAGGTTTCTCCCCGGGACGAGGCCGTGGGTTGACCCGGCGATCGCGTCTGTTCTCAGGCCGTGATGCGGCCGGACCGGCGGCTCTTTTGATCCCCGAAACATCGGATCAAATTTCTACGCCTTACTTTTACGCCTGAATGTTAAAAGATGTTAAAACGTAATAAAGTGGCATATTAACAGCGCTACAGCTGGAATTACAACAGCTTCTAGTCCAGTGTTTCTCAATCCTGGTCCTCCTGCATGTTTTAGATGTTTCCCTGCTTCAGCGCACCGTGATAAAAGTATGTGTGTCATCAACAGAGTTGTGCAGACCTTGGTGACAGCTAATTAGGACCTTTAATTAGAATCAGGTGTGTTGGTGCAGGGAAACATCTAAAACATGCAGGACAGGGGCCAACGAGGACCAGGATTGAGAAGCACTCTAATCTGCTTTTAAATCTCATCTTTCGCTGACGTTTTGGTGCGAGATGCATTCTGGGATACACTGTAGCACACTGCTGTGTAAACGGTCTGCTGGAGCAGCGTACTGAATCCTTCATTCAGTAGGCAGTATTCAGTGCATACTTTGCAGTATGTAGCATATAGTGCGGTAGTGTCTGAATTCGAAAACGGCCATGGATGTGGAAACAACACTGCTGCAACTGTGACCTCTGACCTTTGACCTCTGACCTGTGGTTCTCTGTGTGGCCAGTAGGGGCAGCTGCTGACGGATCAATATTAATGAGAGTTTGTTAATCTGTCGTCTCTGCCATGGTCTTAATCCCTGTGGATTACAATCTAACTACAACTAAACGTTCTTCCATCTAGTTGTACACGTGTATTTGTGACGACTGGGAAGAACATGGAATAAGTTTATAGTGGGTGAAAGATCATCTGCATATTATAGTTTAAAAAAACATACAAAGAAACATTTTATTCAAAGTACAGATGAGAATAAACATGTAGAAATGAACACTTATTAATATATGTAGATATATAGACGTATATTATGGATATCGATATGTTACATGTAGGTACGTATATGGATATATTGAATTATATTATATGTACAGTATTTATATATCTATATCTCTATTAATATATATTGATTTAATATATATAATATATATATTGACTCCCCTTACCCCCCTAGGCTGCACTTGTAAATAATACATTTGTTCTTAATTTGCTTGCCTGGTTAAATAAAGGTTAAATAAATTATAGTTATATGTAGATATGTCGATATATAGATTTATAGTAATTTGTATATCTAGCATATCTACTCTTATATAGTTATTCAAGTATATTGTTATATCATTGATGTCTATTGTTCTCTATTATATTGTAGTATTATAGTAAAGTAATGATATTGTAATACTATACATTCAAAACGCAACTCAAGACTCACCTGTTTAAACTTGCCCATTCACTTTGACCGGTCACCACACACTACCTCCCACCACACTGTTCTGTTATCTATCTGTTCTGTTCGGTTGTCTATTGTATGTATTGTGTATGTGTGTATGTATTATAATTTCTATTGTATTTCCTGTATTTTATTGTTTTGTTTTTATTCTGTAAGGTGACCTTGGGTGACATGAAAGGTGCCGCTAAATAAAATGAATTATTATTATTATTATTATAATTACTTCTATTATTACATTCATACATAGTAACAACTAAATGTTGGGAGTTTGTTCTGTTTTCTTTTGTTTGCCTTGATTTGTTTGATTTTGACTATATTCATATTTACATATAATTGAGTATTCTATCACTGTATTGAACAGTTATTAAAGTGGATATGTGTGTTTTATAAGTAAGTTTATTGAAACTCTTGCTCTATGTAAGAATGTATGTAGATTCAGGGACTGGATAAGTGTTTACTTCATATATATATATATATATATATATATATATATATATATATATATATATATATATATATATATATATATATATATATATATATATATATATATATATATATATATATATATATATTATTCCCTAAAGCCATAACTGCCCTGAACAAAATGTGAATGTCTTCATGTGCAATTACTGTTTTTACCTTGCAATACTTTTTCCCGGCCTATCTGTGCAATATTCCACCACATGTAAATATGTGTAATTATCTGTAGATACTGAAGGATCTCAGGTCTTGATTTCACTATTCAAAATGCACCTTAACCTTTTTTTATATATTTTTATATGTATATATATATATATGTGTGTATATATATATTGTTTGCACTGTCTTGCACTGGAGAGGTGATGCTGCTTTTAATCTCATTGTACCCATGAATAGTGACGATAAAGTATTCTATTCTATATATATATATATATATATATATATATATATATATATATATATATATATATGTGTGTGAAGTGTTTTTATTTCTTCTTCCAGGTCATAAGACGTCTTAATCAAGACTCTGAACTCTGTCAATCATCACACCTCATATCACATTTATTACTTGTTTGTACTGGATACAGCATGTTTATATCTCCTTATATTTGCATATTGGACCCTTGTCCCTGCAGATAAACCTCTGAGCTTCCTCACATTACAGTGACAAGATTTTCAAGTTTCTGCATTAAAAACTCTTATTGAACATAGAACTCTACATTTACATTTGTATCATAACAATTGTGTCTCTCTTGTCGGACATCCCTCCTCGTCTTTCAGCTCACGCCAGCGAGTGAACGCCGGGACAATGTTTATTCTTGCCCGGGCATTTTTTTATTTTTATTTTTTTATTTTTTGTCCGGGCATTTAGCTTGTTACTCGCCCGCTTTCTTTTTTCGCCTCCTCTTATAAAACTTGTATTTTCTTGGGTTTTTCCGCTGGTTGGGCCATGACACACATATATATAATCTATATTTATATATATCTATGATGATACCAGCTCCTGCTGAGCTCTGCTCCACGCCCCGCCCAGCTTTGGTCTGGATGGGTTACCATGGTTACCATGGTTACCAGCTTCTGCTGAGCTCTGCGCTCCACGCCCTGCCCAGCTTTGGTCTGGATGGGTTACCATGGTTACCATGGTTACCATGGTTACCATGGTTACCATGGTTACCAGCTTCTGCTGAGCTCTGCTCCACGCCCCGCCCAGCTTTGGTCTCCACTACGAATGGGGAAGGAGGGGGAAGTGATGTATGCCGTAAAGCAGTCAAAGCCGTAAAAATGTGTAGTTTTTTAGTGTGGCAGGGTTCCTACTGTTGTGCAACTGGAGCTTTAGCTGATCAGTTATCGAAGGTTATTAATAATTTTATTAATAATTATTAATAATTAATAAAGTCGACTATTTATCAAATTGAATGACCAAAATGCTAAATAAAATCCTTGGGGCACCACCCTGTTCCTTAAGCAGGGAAATGATAACTTTTACAGCAGAATATCAGTCTCAGAGTAATTACTATACCCAGTTATTAATTGAAGGAGTGAGATCCGAACACAGAGCTCTGTCAAACGAATCGATCGTGACCACAATTTGTATGAAACGACACAGAAACAACTCATTAAAATCAATCAGAATTTATTTACATATAGGTGTCAAAAGATGGTAACGTAACACCCCAATAAATCCTGATGGCACACTACATCATTATAAAACCATTAATTAACTAGAAAAACATCAATAGAAATGAAACTTAAACGTTAAATGCACGGAAGGTAAAAGGAATCAAAGCAATAATAAACACAATAACGAACACAATAATGATAATGTACAGTAATACGCATACGGTAATCTCATTAAACATAAATTCAGCTTTACACCGTTCTAACTGACTGATCGCCCAAACACAACCTCACGTCTCCTCTGGATTCTGGATCTGGGCTGCGGGTTCTGTCGGGGGTTCCAGTCCGATGCGGCCTCGTTTCTCTCGGCTTTCAGTCCCAGCAGTCTCTCGTCTCTCTCTCTTCTCCTTCGGCTCTGAAATAAAAAGACAGGGGTGCAGCAGCCGGGCGATCCCGCCCTGGTCAACAGAGCCTATCACGGCGTCTCGGTGCGCGCGGGGTCTCGTCCACTCGTCGGACGTGCGGGCTCCCGTCCGGGCTGATGAGCGCGTGGGCCTCACGGACACAGGTGGCTGGGTGCTCCTTGGGCTGAGCTGGCAGGCTGACCGGAGGATGAGGCCCTCCTCGGGAGAGAACTTAGAGCGGAGAGAGAAATTATAGGGAGAGAAAGTGGGGAGCGCAGTGCGCTCCGTGGTAACGGGTCTTACGCTCTGCCGGACACTCCAGGCTCGAAGCGGCTCCCCCCCCGTCTTGTCGCAGCGCTCAGGAATAAATGGGTAGATGCGGCCGCGGCTGCCTCGGTCGGCAGGCATGTCCTGTCCGGTCCGCTGGCTGAGGGACAGAGAGTGAGCGCTCGGCAGGAACAGGAGTTTGTGTTCCGCGGGCTGCGTGACGTCACCAGCCCGCGGCCAGCGATTGGGTGCTCCCCGCTTTTGGGCTTGGGGGCGGTTTTACTGAGAGGGACAGTCCCCCCCTTCAGGGCTCGCTTCCTGGGGGCTCCACTGCGTCTGACCCCCCCCTGGTGTCGTAACCCCAGGGAGTCTGTTCTCTGGTCCCTTTGCGTTGTCTTTTCCTTTGTTCCCCCTCTCAGGTCTGGCAGGAACCCTGCTGGGTTTGTGGGGGCTCCACTGCGTCTGACCCCCCTCCCAGGTGTCGTAAACCCCAGGGAGTCGGTTCTCTGGTCTGGAGTCATGCAGTCATAAAACTCTGGCCCCAGGACGAAACCAAAGTCTTGCTTTCACTTGGAATTCATAATCCTGAAATGTTCATATACATTTATAACAGTCCACATGATCACTGGGTGTGGTCCAACACTACCATGCTCCTCAAAATTACATAGTAACTAAAGTAACTGTAACATAGTAACTGTATGTAAAGTTACAGACCCCTCAGACCATGACAGAGGTTCATTAAACCTGTTGGAAGTTGATGTTCCATCACAATGATGATGATAAAATATTAGATTAAGGTGGAAAAGTTACATTGTGCTGCTTTAACTTTTCTAAATAAAATAGAGTATGCTAGTCAAAAGACTGTGTCGCTCAAAGGTCCAGGGACTTGTAAACTTTCACCATATTTAGTTACCGTATATTTATTCTACATACAGCAGCCAATAGAAATGCAAAATTCTGCTCTGTGACTAGTCACTGGTTAGCTTGTATGACTTGATGTAGATTCTTCAGGCCTGGACATTTAGCGGATGACACCACCCACGACTCTCTGTATCAAACCATTTAAAAGTTATGGCAGAAAGTAGGAACTACCAAATATGGACCAATCAGATGAAGGTGGGCACGCTTTTTTGCGTCTATCGTCACCACGGTAACACTTTTGAAAGAGAAAAGTAATGTGTGTAGTCACAGGATGGAGACGCACATTTTCATGTATAACACACCTGGGTTCACGTTACGGTTCGGGCCGTATTAATTCTCGAAGGAATGGCATAAATTGCGCCAAAATGACACAATTAATTCAAAATGTTCAAAATTGCCGACTTCCTGTTGGGTTTGGGCCATGGCGCCAAGAGACTTTTCTTTAAGTTGTGACATGATACAGGTGTGTACCGATTTTCGTGCATGTACGTCAAACCGTATTGTGGGGCTTGAGGAACAAAGTATTCTAGGGGGCGCTGTTGAGCCGTTAGGCCACGCCCATTAATGCAAATCATTAAATATCACATTTTCGCCAGGTCTGGCTTGGTGCAAAATTTGGCGACTTTTGGGGAACGTTTAGGGGGCAAAAATGCCCTCCTTTCGTCAGAAGAAGGAAAATAATAAAAACCTTTCCTACAGATACAATAGGGCCCTAGCACTGTTAGTGCTCGGGCCCTGATAAAAATATTGTCATCTAACAATCATGTAGATTTGTCTTCAGACACAAGAATGACCAAAGTCGGCAGTGAAAACCTTCTCCAACCATGACGGAGCAGAGAAACTGCCTCCCTGCCAGCAACCCTGCCGGACCTGCAGGGTTGCTGGTTCTCTGCCCCGGTTACTGTCCTTCCAGCAGTCCCCATACTTTCATCGTTAAAATGTTGGTTTGATACAAATAAGTTATCATTGAATTTCAAACAAATCTAATATGTATGTACTTTATTTATTTACTAAATTTATATATATATATATATGTGTGTGAAGTGTTTTTATTTCTTCTTCCAGGTCATAAGACTTCTTAATCAAGACTCAGAACTCTGTCAATCATCACACCTCATATCACATTTATTACTTGTTTGTACTGGATACAGCATGTTTATATCTCCTTATATTTGCATATTGGACCCTTGTCCCTGCAGATCAACCTCTGAGCTCCTTGTTCCTTGTTCCTCACGTTACAGTGACAAGATTTTCAAGTTTCTGCAGTAATTTTAACTCTGTTCCCAGAATCCCCTCATTGTTGTTTCACACTTGTTCCAGCTAGCTAGCATGCTAGTCCTGGTGGACTGACTTGGTGGGGGACAGGCTGATTACTTTGGAACATTTCCAACATTTGAAGGATACCAAAGACACAAAATAAAATTAAAGCTGCAAGCAGCGATGAACGGGCCCTCGCACGTGCAATTTTCACCAATAAAAGTCAAAGACTCAAAACCGAGTCCGATGACATCGCCCATGACTCTTTATGTCAAACCATTCAAAAGTTGTGTGAACTATCAAATATGGACCAATCGGTTGAAGGGGGGGGGTGCGTTTTTGGTGTCTATTGTTGCCACGGTAACACTTTTGACTGAGATAAATACTCTGATAAAGACGTGGTTTCCTGTAAACGGAGCTGCTGTCTCTCACCTGGAACAACCCTTTTACCGCTCATTTATGACCCCGGCTCATTTATGACCCCGGCTCATTTATGACCCCGGCTCATTTATGATCCTTTATCATAAACTAAAGGAACAAAGTTTGATTATATCATTGTTTCTTGGCTCGCTGTCATTAGCAGGTAAAAACAGGAGAAGGTGAAGGGTTTGTGTGGAAACAGATCTAGATAGCGTCTGCGTTCAAGGGTCAGATGAAGTGTTTCCTTCAGGAAACTCAGGTTGGTTTATTTTACGCTCCAATCGATTGTGAAGCTGTTCAGTTGCTGTGAGCGACTGTAAAGGGTTTAATCAGGGCAGGAAACGGGTCTGTCCCGGGTCTCAAGAGGATTCTGTCCACCAGCTGAAGGTAAGGTGTTTATCCTCCTCTAGAGCAGCTGTTTCCAGCTGTTTCCAGTTGTCTGAGACATTAAGGAGCTCCAGAGTGGGTAAAGCTGCGTATAGAAAAACCTGCCTGAAGTCGGAAGTGTCAGCAGAGTCTCAGGCTCCGTTTACACATATTAAAAACGCTGGTGTTTTCATGCGTTTTGTTCGTTCGTTTACATGAAAACGAAGCTCAAAGTCTCCAAAAACCATCATTTCTGAAAACTCCGACCAAAGTGGAGATTTGCTTGTAAACGGAGAGAAACAGACATTTAGGCTTCAGAATGTCACTGTTAGAGCCATTTGTCATATATAGAAGGTGATTAATAATTTAGATTTTGCAATGTTTGATTTAAGTGTATTTTGAATCATATGCAGTTTAATATCAGTTCGCAAGGTGTTTGCCTAATAATATTAATAACTGCAGCTTTCTCATTGGTTGCATATTTGTCACGTGATGTACGTGTATTATTGTTCTTTTTTGTGAAGCTATGGAACCGAGAGAGCACACTAGTTTTTCACCGTGCTTACACCAGAATATTATTTGTTATATAATCGCAGTTTTTTGTTTTTGTTGTTGAAAGAAAAGTTTTTCACTAAACCTTTGAAAGAAGAACACGGACTGTGACTTTTATTTGAACTACATGCTCGGAACCATAACTTAGTGCCACCTGTGTTTACAATTTGTTTGGACACTGTCACTTGTATCCGCGATCTTATCCTTTCAATCATTACCCAAAGTTCATGACCATAGGTGAATAATAACAATAAACCCGTGATATCTTAAAATACGAGACGGCATTCATCCCACCCGGGATGGTGCTGCTCTTGTCTCTAGTAATTTGGCCTGTTTTATTAGACCCTCTCCCTGACATCGCAGGGTCCAGGCCAGGATGCAGAGCTGTAATTTAACAAACTTCTCTGCTGCTTCTCGAGGACCAACGCCTGCCAATAAAACTGTAGGATTGCATTATGTCCGTGATTCCCAACCCCCGGTCCCCGGACCGGTACCGGGCCGCAGAGCTGTTCTTACTGGGCCGTGAAATGGCTTGTGTTCCGATCATAATTAGGGCTGCAACGATTCGGCGACGTTGTCCACAAAAATCGATAATCAAAATTGGCACCAGATGGTTTTTTTTTCCAATGGAGTGAGGCATCTCACTTCACTTCACCTCATACAATCTCTGCGGAGAGCCGCGCAACACTCAGCCTCTCAGCGCAGCTTTTTTTTTTTTTTTTTTTCTTGCGTCTCAGCGCAGCTGCGGGTAACACAACAAAAGTTCGGGAGCGTTTTAGCCTGGATACGGCTAATAAAAAGATTACTTGCAAGGTTTGCAAAGCAGACCTTGCTTATCACGGGAGCACGTTGATAATGTACGAGCGTTTGAAGCAGTGCTTTAAGTGGGAAAAAATAAGTGCCGGTACTCTCCCCTTCCAGTCATACAAATATGGGACTATGTAAATTTGTATGTATGTATATATATATATATATATATATATATATATATATATATATATATATATATATATATATATATATATATATATATATATATATATATATATATATATATATATATTAAACTCTCCCACTCTGTTAAAAACCTCCTGTGTTTACCTTCATATTTTCGTTTGGCCGTGCATTTTGTCCCTCCAAGTTATTTCCGTCACAACCACGTCTCATTTATTCATTCACACACGCACTAATATACTTGGGAAACAGTTAGGCACCAAATATGATATATTTAATTTTCTCAGATGGCAAAAATAAGAACTTTATTGATCCCACATAGGAGTAATTCATGTTATGCCGAAAAACAATATATATTCCCCCCTCACAAAAATAAGAAAAATAGAGAAACATATTCTCTCATCAACAAAGCATATTTTACATTTTTATACATTACATTACATTTTGTTGTTATTGTTATTTTATTGTCTGAAAAATGGTTCAAATATATTATTTGAATTTTTTTAAATTTGTTTTGTTGATAAAAAAATATGTCTCTATTTTTGTGAGGGGGGATATATATTGTTTTTCGGCACTACCTTGTTCTTTATAGCTGATATAACATGAATTACTCCTATGTGGGATCAATAAAGTTCTTATTTTTGCCGTCTGAGAAAATTAAATACATTATATTTGGTTCCTAACTGTTTCCCAAGTATATTAGTGCATGTGTGAATGAATAAATGAGACGTAAAACGTACATTTCTTTGTAGAAAGATGCTTTATGAAAATAAGTCCATTTACTTGTATTAGTTTACAGTCTTGAACATCCAATATGGCGGCGACGTCAGTAGGCGATGCAATGATCTGATTGGCTCTCCAGAAACGCTTTGAAACCCGTGCCAAAGATCGCTGATTGGCTTTTAGTTTTGGCACGTCAAAACACTGCCATAACTCGTAGTTGTAAAAAAAGTTTGTAGCTTTTGAAAAAAAGTTTGTAGCTTTGTAAAAAAAACTAGTTTTGTATCTAGAAGTACAAATATGTTTTGCAAGTACAAATATTTTTTGCAAGTACAAATATTTTTTGCACACGCACAAAATATTTCTAGAAGAAGTTTATTTACAGATACAAAATACTTATGGCATTAATTTGAGCCCATACAGCTGATCTGTGATATGAGCAGCTCTCCATGGTTGATGCTGACGGGTTTCAACCCCATGGTTTCAACAAATGATGCACCTGTTCAACCCAGAGAACGTCCTGCCATCCAGAACCCATTTCACCCACTTGATGGAGAAAAAATTAGACAAATAAAAAATTTATTTTATTTTATCATTTATTTTTTATATAACACAATTGGCTGTCCTTAAAAAATGAAAAATAATGGACAGAGGTTTATTTATTTATGGCTTTATATCTATACTGCCTGATTACTGTGCCTGTCCTTGGCTTTTTTATTTACTTTTTGTATGAACAGCAGCAAAGTTGAATAAAATATCTATTTTTCATTGAAGTACCCATCTTTCTCGTGTTTATTATCATTTGCCACATAATTAAAGCAACCTCATACTAAATTTAAGAAAAAATTACTAATTATCCGATTAATCGACTAATTGATGACTAGTTGACTATTAAAATAGTCGTTAGTTGCAGCCCTATTTAAAATGCATTGTTTTTTTCTAAAATGTTTATTAAAATTGACATAAATTGTCAACCGGTCCACAAGCTTTTTTGTTCATACTTCTGCTGGTCCTTGGCACAAAAAAGGTTGGGAACCCCTGCATTATGTAATTGGTGACTCTAAAACTGTAGGATTACATGATATTGGCGACTCTGGCCAGGTGCCTAGCAAAATAGAAGTGGTTTCAGTTCCCCGCCCTCCAAAAGTTCACCAGGTGCAGCGTTATAGAGGCGTTAACCAAGATAACCTTGTAAAAATTAAAACCAATGCACATTTGGTACCAATTACAGACCGAAAAATTAGATGCGGACTACTAAATATACGATCATTAAGCTCTAAGTCTCTGTTAGTAAATGATATAATTACAGAGAGCAGGAGTGATATTTTCTGCTTAACAGAAACATGGTTACAGGAGGAAGAGTATGTTAGTTTGAATGAATCAACTCCGCCCGGCTACTTTAATCATCACATTCCTAGAAGCACGGGCCGAGGCGGAGGAGTCGCAGCAATTTATAACTCCGGTCTCCAAACAAAAATTTAATAATTGAAGTGCAATTATAATACATTTGAAGCCTCACACTTAGTCTGAAAAACCGACGCACTGTTTTAATCATACTCTCGATCTCGTTCTCACCTACGGTGTTGAAACTGATGGTCTGTTGGTGTCACCTGTAAACTCCCTTTTATCCGACCATTATTTAATAACGTTTGAATTGAATGTTGTTGATGTTGAAGTGCAAAATAGGAGGTATTATTTTAGCAGATGTTTGTCTGATGAAGCTATTGCTAAATTTAAGGAGACCATTGCTCATCTTGCGACAGTGGAAAATAGTGAAGCCTCTACTGAAGCAATAGAGGCCAGTGACCTGGGTTCTACCTCTGATGTTGATGTTGATTTTCTTGTTAGTAACACTGCTGATTTCCTGCATTCAGCTTTAGATGAAGTTGCTCCTTTGAAAAGGAGGGTTTCTAGCCACAGGAGCTTAACTCCCTGGTACAATTGAGATATTCGCATGTTGAAACAAAACGTGCGTAAAATAGAAAGGAAGTGGCACTCTTGTAGGTCTGTAGACTCTCATCGTGAATGGAAAGATATTCTAATAGTATATAAAAAAGCCATTCGCAAAGCCAGAACAGCTTATTATTCAACGTTGATAGAGGATAACAAAAGTAACCCACGTTTTCTGTTCAGCACTGTAGCCAGGCTGACAAAGAGTCACAACTCTGTTGAGCCGTGCATTCCTGCAGCTCTCAGTAGTGAAGACTTTATGGGCTTCTTTAACAGTAAAATCACGAGAATTAGAGAAGAAATCAACCAGCCGGTTGTGGGCGTTTCTTCAGCTTTAGCGACTTCCCTAGGCTCTGACTTATCTCTAGACTGTTTTGATCCTATAGACCTCCCTGAGCTGACCTCACTCGTCAATAGAGCTAAGTCAACCACATGTATGTTAGACCCCATCCCGACTCCACTATTCAAAAATGTTTTTTCTCTTATTGGTACGACAATACTGGACCAAATTAACTTATCCCTAAGTTTAGGATATGTACCACAGGTTTTCAAAGTCGCAGTAATTAAACCTTTACTTAAAAAACCTTCTCTCGACCCAGACACCTTAGCTAATTATAGACCAATTTCCAACCTTCCATTTGTGTCTAAAATTCTGGAAAAGGCAGTTTCAAGCCAGTTATGTGACTATTTGTATAGAAATGATCTGTTTGAAGTCTTTCAGTCAGGGTTCAGAATGCATCATAGCACAGAGACAGCACTGTTTCGAGTTACGAATGACCTCCTTATGGCCTCAGATAAGGGATTAGTGTCCATACTGGTTCTACTGGACCTCAGATAAGGGATTAGTGTCCATACTGGTTGTACTGGACCTCAGATAAGGGATTAGTGTCCTTACTGGTTCTACTGGACCTCAGATAAGGAATTAGTGTCCATACTGGTTCTACTGGACCTCAGATAAGGGATTAGTGTCCATACTGGTTCTACTGGACCTCAGATAAGGGATTAGTGTCCATACTGGTTCTACTGGACCTCAGATAAGGGATTAGTGTCCATACTGGTTCTACTGGACCTCAGATAAGGGATTAGTTTCCATACTGGTTCTACTGGACCTCAGATAAGGGATTAGTGTCCATACTGGTTCTACTGGACCTCAGATAAGGGATTAGTTTCCATACTGGTTGTACTGGACCTCAGATAAGGGATTAGTGTCCATACTGGTTCTACTGGACCTCAGATAAGGGATTAGTGTCCATACTGGTTCTACTGGACCTCAGATAAGGGATTAGTGTCCATACTACATGGGGGTGTCACCTTGGGGGGAAAATGAAACCTATAGAGTGAGTTGCATGCTTTTTATTAACATGTCTGTCTTATTTATTATAGCACTTTTTCCAGCACTTACCTTTTTAGCATTTATTCCTATTGTCTTATCTGTAATGTATTATACTAATCCCTTGGTTTTTTTTCCCCCTCTTGGTGCCATCCCCTCGGTCTTAATAGGAGAAAACGTACGCCCATCCAAGACATAAGTCCCTATTAAATTTATTTTTATATATATAATTTTTTTTTTTTTTTTTTTTTTTTTTTTTTTTTTTTTTCTCAACAAAAGTTATTTTTCAATAAAAAGATACAGTTTTTGCCTGTTTGTTTTTTCTTGGTTGGTTTTTGATCCTTGCCACGGATCCCCTCTGTCCGTCCTTCTGGTTCTGCTTGGGGTTCGAACCCTCGGCACAGGTGTGGAAGACAACCGTGCTCCCACTGCTCTATCCCTCTTCCCAGTACAGTAGGCTCGTGCACCATATTTAAAATCACAAAAACCTAACCCTAACCCCAACCCCAACCCTAACCCTAACTCTAACCCTAACCCCGTAACCCTAACCCTAAACCCTAACCCTAACCCCGTAACCCTAACCCTAAACCCTAAACCCTAACCCCGTAACCCTAACCCTAAACCCTAAACCCTAACCCTAACCCCGTAACCTTAACCCTAAACCCTAACCCTAACCCCGTAACCCTAACCCTAAACCCTAAACCCTAACCCTAACCCCGTAACCCTAACCCTAAACCCTAACCCTACCACACTAAAGGTCATCTGGAGATAATAAAACACTGAAGCAGTGAGAGCTAGAATGCTCCATGACTTAAATCTAATTCTGACATCCCAGCTGAACAGGAATATTCCACCTCTTCTACGCTGCATCTGTTACAGATATATTTGGAAAGGTTTTGGAAGTATGTCCAGGTAATCTTGGAAGATCTGTGAGGTTGAAAGCTGAGTCCAGTATTATCCAGAGACCCATCTCTAAGATGTACATGGTATCAGGGCTCCAGGTGACTGTTGTGAGCCACATGAAGGTGTTTGTCTACTTTGTAATATCCATTTGAGGATTGTTCTGTTTGAATATCCTTTAGCTGATTAGGGGCCGGTGTGTACAGTGTGTCGTATTTTACGTCTTATTTTCTGTGTGCTGTCAACGCACCTTATACATTGCATTTTCATAATCAGACAAGCACTTATGATATGAACTTACTTCAGCTATTAGTTTCTTTATCATTTTAGAGCTAACTTTCCCAGTAGCAGGATGTTAGTCTTAAAATCCTATAATCACTTTAAGCCATGTTCTCCTCCATATGTTAATTTGTTTAAGTAGGAACGCTACATATTTTATGGTGTCAGGCGTTTTCGAAGTTTGAGTTAATCAAAAATAAACAAACTGAAGAAATCCTGGATGAATGGGTCAGCGCTGCACCGCTGCATTGCTGCACCGCTGCACCGCTGCACCGCTGCAACGCTGCACCACTGCATTGCTGCACCGCTGCATTGCTGCACCGCTGCACCACTGCATTGCTGCACCGCTGCACCGCTGCACCGCTACACCGCGTGTACGTTGTCTCCTGCTGTGATGATATCCGCAGCTTTTATATTAAGGTGGACTGAAAATCTATTTTCCGGGTGAAGCAACTAATCACCGGAAGTTAATGCATGTTGTTGAAATGTAAGTGCTCTGACAGACAACGATTACAGCGAGTCACGGATTCCGAGCAATACTGCTCCCCTCAGAAAAAGTTCTGGCGTAGCTAACGAGAAAGCTGTCACTCCACTGTCACACTGTTGCCATAGTATTTGGAAATAAATGAAAGTTGAGAAACAAGAGAATGAATCCACAGTGAATTAACAAACATATCATTATCACATTTTCTCTGACAGATCGCACTGATGCGAGCATTCATTAATTTCTTTTTTTGCTCATGTCTGTTTGAATTCTACTGAGGATTTGTTTAAAGTGAAATGTATTATTTATTTTTTAAAGTTTGAGGCTGCAACGAATGGTTCCACATTTTAATAGAAATTGTCAAAATAATTTGTATTTATTTTAAAATCTTGTGATGAATGAAAAATGCTGAATGAATGTGTGTGATGATCTGCTAAGTTTTGTCTCATAGCTGTTAACCCAATTAACGTTTTATTTGGCGGTGAGTTCATGACAAATTGATGTGTTGAAAAAGAAGGGAGAAACAATTTGACGCTGTAATATGATCTAACATTTTGGCCGCTGCACTCCTCCATCCCAACTGAACTGTTGTTAACCTGTTGAAAACTATCAGTGGGCGTAGCCAATGACTGACATGATGACGTCATGTTATGTTATTCATTACTTGCTTGAAAGTATTACCTTTCCAACATTTGAAGGATACGAAAGAAACAAAAATTAAAATCGAGCCAAGTGACCTCTACTGCTCAGTAGAAGCAAAAAAAAACTAAGGAGAGGAACAAATTTGTTCCAAAAAGAGGAACAAACCACTAACTAATCAGATGAACAAAGCTAAGACAGCGAGTAGAACTTTGTTGACTTTTATTTCTAATCAAGAGAAAAGATATCACATTTAAATGAACAGTCATGACATCGTTTTGGTCGGCGTGTGCCACATTAAACCCTAACCCTAACCCTAACCCTAACCCTACCACACTAAAGGTCATCTGGAGATAATAAAACGTGGAAACCAGAGCAGGATCTGCTGATCTCTGTCCAACACCAGTGATGTGTGTTTGCTCTGCAGATGAAGGTGTGTGTGTGTGAGCTGATGTGGACGTGAATTCAGCAGAATGGACCAGTGTGAGGACGGAGAGGACGGAGTCCCTCCCTCTAAAACCTCTCTGTGTGGGGAACATGAGAGTCGGAGCAAAGCTCAGAGGTGAGATGAAAATCTCTAACTGTCCCTGACTCTTCTGCATATCAGAGTTCAAGACTCACATCACCAAACATCATTATTACAGGAATCAACCTGGACCTGGACCTGGACCTGGACCTGGACCTGGACCTGGACCTGGACCTGGACCTGGATCCAGCTGTGTATCCTTGAAGAGCAACCGATTAAAAGACTTGGTAAACTTCTTTGAAGGAGACCAGGGTTCTGCTGTAAAGACGTGAGTGTGTCCAAATGCTGCCAATGATTTATGTTTAATACTTTTTGAATAGACTAAATATTTGTATCTGTATAACTTCTTATTCATATAATAGAATATGTACATTGAACTTTTGTCTTCTATCAGGATCCATCAGAAAGGAGACTCTCTTGAACATGAACCCAGCTGTTTGTCCTTGAAGAGCGACCGGTCAAAGAACTGGTTTATTAACTTTAAAGGAGACCAACATTCTTCTTCAGAGAGGTGAGATGTATTTAAACACATTAAATGTATTTAAATCAGTCCTCGTGTTAAGAAATGTCTATGTTTCTTCCTGAGTAGATGGTGTAGTCCTGGACCCCTGTGGTCCTCCATCACCTGATGGTGATCTGAGCTTCCTCCTCATAGATCTTCATCTCCTGTCAGGAGCTTTTTCCTCTGGTCGACACATCTGGAGGTCTCACCTTCCAGAGGACTGATCCTGATAATGATCCAGAGTTCCTCTTACTGATGATGGTCCAGAGTTCCTCTTACTGATCCTGATGATGGTCCAGAGTTCCTCTTACTGATCCTGATGATGGTCCAGAGTTCCTCTTACTGATGATGGTCCAGAGTTCCTCTTACTGATCCTGATGATGGTCCAGAGTTCCTCTTACTGATCCTGATGATGGTCCAGAGTTCCTCTTACTGATCCTGATGATGGTCCAGAGTTCCTCTTACTGATCCTGATAATGGTCCAGAGTTCATCTTACTGATCCTGATGATGGTCCAGAGTTCCTCTAACTGATCCTGATGATGGTCCAGAGTTCCTCTTACTGATGATGGTCCAGAGTTCCTCTTACTGATGATGATCCAGAGTTCCTCTTACTGATCCTGATGATGGTCCAGAGTTCCTCTTACTGATCCTGATGATGGTCCAGAGTTCCTCTTACTGATCCTGATGATGGTCCAGAGTTCCTCTTACTGATGATGATGATGGTCCAGAGTTCCTCTTACTGATCCTGATGATGGTCCAGAGTTCCTCTTACTGATGATGGTCCAGAGTTCCTCTTACTGATGATGATGATGGTCGAGAGTTCCTCTTACTGATGATGATGATGGTCCAGAGTTCCTCTTACTGATGATGGTCCAGAGTTCCTCTTACTGATCCTGATGATGGTCCAGAGTTCCTCTTACTGATCCTGATGATGGTCCAGAGTTCCTCTTACTGATCCTGATGATGGTCCAGAGTTCCTCTTACTGATCCTGATGATGGTCCAGAGTTCCTCTCACTGGTCCTGATGATGGTCCAGAGTTCCTCTTACTGATCCTGATGATGGTCCAGAGTTCCTCTTACTGATGATGGTCCAGAGTTCCTCTTACTGATGATGATCCAGAGTTCCTCTTACTGATCCTGATGATGATCCAGAGTTCCTCTTACTGATCCTGATGATGGTCCAGAGTTCCTCTTACTGATGATGGTCCAGAGTTCCTCTTACTGATCCTGATGATGGTCCAGAGTTCCTCTTACTGATGATGGTCCAGAGTTCCTCTTACTGATGATGGTCCAGAGTTCCTCTTACTGATGATGGTCCAGAGTTCCTCTTACTGATGATGGTCCAGAGTTCCTCTTACCGATCCTGATGATGGTCCAGAGTTCCTCTTACTGATGATGGTCCAGAGTTCCTCTAACTGATCCTGATGATGGTCCAGAGTTCCTCTTACTGATGATGGTCCAGAGTTCCTCTTACCGATCCTGATGATGGTCCAGAGTTCCTCTTACTGATCCTGATGATGGTCCAGAGTTCCTCTTACTGATCCTGATGATGGTCCAGAGTTCCTCTTACTGATCCTGATGATGGTCCAGAGTTCCTCTTACTGATCCTGATGATGGTCCAGAGTTCCTCTTACTGATCCTGATGATGGTCCAGAGTTCCTCTTACTGATCCTGATGATGGTCCAGAGTTCCTCTTACTGATCCTGATGATGGTCCAGAGTTCCTCTTACTGATCCTGATGATGGTCCAGAGTTCCTCAGCTGCTTCATGTCTCCATCAGTCCATGTTCTTGATCTTGTTGTAACTTTTCACTGAGGTCACATGTCCTCGTTGGATCATCAGGACTAGTCAACCTTCACCACCACCAGTCCTCTGGTGGACTGTCCTCATCCCAACAGGACTTCATGGACCTTCAGCTGCTGTTTGTCTCTGTGAGGACAGACATGATGTGAGCTAATTCTTCCTGGTTCCTCCACAGAGTGGACCAGCAGATCTCAGAGTCCCCCAGCGGTCCGTCTGTCCAGCAGCATCAGACCCAGCTGGACTCCGTCTTTCAGGTCTGTCCATGAACAACAACTGTCTCCACCTGTCCTGATGTCCATCTGCATGCTGGTCTCTGGAGACCAGTGGACTGTCAGTCTGTCCAACATGGACCTGATGTTTGTCTCCATGCTGGTCTCTGGAGACCAGTGGACTGTCAGTCTGTCCATCATGGACCTGATGTTTGTCTCCATGCTGGTCTCTGGAGACCAGTGGACTGTCAGTCTGTCCATCATGGACCTGATGTTTGTCTCCATGCTGGTCTCTGGAGATCAGTGGACTGTCAGTTTGTCCATCATGGACCTGATGTTTGTCTCCATGCTGGTCTCTGGAGACCAGTGGAATGTCAGTCTGTCCATCATGGACCTGATGTTTGTCTCCATGCTGGTCTCTGGAGACCAGTGGACTGTCAGTATGTCCATCATGGACCTGATGTTTGTCTCCATGCTGGTCTCTGGAGACCAGTGGACTGTCAGTCTGTCCATCATGGACCTGATGTTTGTCTCCACGCTGGTCTCTGGAGACCAGTGGACTGTCAGTCTGTCCATCATGGACCTGATGTTTGTCTCCATGCTGGTCTCTGGAGACCAGTGGACTGTCAGTAGGGGTGTAACGATACACTAATCTCACGATACGGTACTATACACGATATTGAGGTCACGATAACGATACGATATTATAGCCGTATTTTATTAACAACCTTGAATGAGGAACATATGACTGGAAAAAATGTCTTTTATTTGAAAGACACAGAATACAAAACAATGCTGTGCGTTTGCCCTATTGTTACAGTTTGTCATGCTTTATAACTGTTTCAGTTTTAAAGAGAAAGCCAGGCCAACCATTTTCCACAAACTGAACTAAAAGTAAATGTCAGGTTTGCGTTATGATCTTCAGTTTCATACAAGTACAAATATTTAGACACAAACTGAATAGTTTCTCTCATGTATGACTTGACTTTTTTCTTTTCCAGAAATGTAACAACTAAAATTAAATAAATAAATAAATAAATAAAAGTAAATAAATACCGTATTGGCCCGAATATAAGATGGTGTTTTTCGCATTTAAATAAGACATTATACCCATTTACAATGCTAGATGGCGCCAGATACCTTTAAAGCGAATGCTGAATTTAACTCCCCAGGCCAAAGCAAACCCCTGTCACGAAGAAGAAAAATAAAAATAGCGGTAGCACGAAGAAGAGAAATACAAAATAGCGGTAAGAAAGAAAAGAGAAGAAAATAAGAGAAGAGATAACAGAAAGTGGAGAAACGTAGCGACAATCTTGAGAAAAGTGGGCGGAAGATCGGCAGGTGAACCGGCAGCTGAGGAGAAGTTATGATGCAAACTTCAAGATGATGATTTGAATGAGGCAAAATAACTGGCTTTTTCTCTCCAATATATTGTTATAATCATTTGTATCAGATGTACCGTAATTATTTTCTGTATAAAAATTGAATTTGGTGTTCAAAAAGTCTTTTTTTAAACTTGAGTCTTGACAAAGAGGGTCGTCTTATAATCAGGGTCGTCTTATATTCGGGCCAATACGGTATATACAATTTTACATCATAAAAAAGACTGATTCATGCTCACCTTATAAGTGTAAGAGGAGATTTATTTTTGTTAAGAAGGTTATTTTGGTAATTCAGGGTTCATTATTTTATAAATATATTCTTTATATTCTGTAAATCATGGACTATAATAACACTAGTCAGTTTATCTGTAGTGATTAGTCTGTTTTAGATTGGGCGGAGTGATACGCCACAGTACGGCACTAGGTGCTGTGTTGATGTTCTAAAATCCTACACTGTTGAGGGACATTAAAGTACACTGGAACTCAGCAGAAGTTTCCCCGTGTTTATCCTACTCACCACCCCAAAAAGGTTTAATTTAATAAGGTAAGGCTTAACTCTACACCAGCCTTACATCAGTAAAAGTTCAGAGCTCAAAACGGGACCGCAAAACGGGACTACTTTCTTTTGAGCGGAGTAAGATTTTGGTCCGCGCGGCCGCGGTCGGATGCGCGTTACTAGTCAACATAGAATATATTAATATTAATAACCCAATATCGCAATACACTTTGTCACCTCCACGACACGTTTCGTGACGTTTTTGTATCGTGAAATTTCGTGATATATTGTTACACCCCTAATTGTCAGTCTGTCCATCATGGACCTGATGTTTGTCTCCGTGGTTTCAGTCTGGTTGTGTCCTTCATGTGGTCTTCTGTTCCAGCTGCTGGAGGACGACATCGTCCTGTTTGTGAAGGACGAGCTGAAGAAGATCCAGAAGGGTCTGAGTCCAGATTACCCAGAATCCCTAGAGCATGTGTTGCAGGGTGAGGATGAAGAGCAGAGGAGCATCAGAGATACGTTTGTGAAGATCACAGTGAACTTCCTGAGGAGAATGAAGCAGGAGGAGCTGGCTGAGCGTCTGCAGAGCAGTAAGAGGATTTCTATGAACATTTAAGCTGCCGGATAAATGACCCAGAATGCCTCAGGAGACGAACAACATTCACAGATCAGCCAGAACATTCACCCCTACATGGCACCCCCCCTAGAGTAGCACCTCCCTGTACAGGACAGCATTAATATGTTTAACCGACCAACACCATTGTAGTCCTGGTTTTCCTCTTCCAGGAATCCTGCTGAACTCCAGATTGTCTTGATGGTTCTAAAGATTATTTGATCAGATCATCTTCTGGATTTTTCCAACCCTAAACCTTGAAAATCCACTTCACAGACACCACAGCAATAACAAGAACACAACAACCCACAAACCCACAACCCATCAGGGCTGTACTGCTAACATCCTGGTACTAGAAACTCCAGGATCCCAGATGTTCTTGTCACTTCCACGTCCTGAATGTTCAGAGGTGTTTGGTGGTAAAAGTGGTATATTGGATAGCTCATCGTAACGTTAGAGTTGATCAGTGTCGGTTCACATCCCGATTCTTTAGGAGAATGAAGTTGAACTTTACACTAATTGCTTTCTTTTTTCCACTTTTATTAAGGTTCTTTTGCTGCAGTTTGTAAAAAGCGGCTGAAGTCTAAGCTGAAGAAGAAGTACCAGTGTGTTTCTGAGGGGATTGTTAAAGCAGGAAACCCAACCCTTCTGGAGCAGATCTACACGGAGCTCTACATCACAGAGGGAGGGACCGGAGAGGTCAACGATGAACATGAAGTCAGACAGATTGAAGCAGCTTCCAGGAAACCAGACAGAGCAGAAACAGCCATCAGACAGGAAGACATCTTTAAACCCCCACCTGGAAGAGATGAACCAATCAGAACGGTGATGACGATGGGAGTGGCCGGCATCGGGAAAACAGTCCTAACACAGAAGTTCAGTCTGGACTGGGCTGAAGGCAGAACCAACCAGGACATCCAGTTCCTGCTTCCATTCACCTTCAGACAGCTGAATGTGCTGAGAGAGGAGAAGTTCAGCTTGGTGGATCTTGTTCATCGATTCTTCTCTGAAACCAGAGAAATGTGCAGCTTTGAAGAGTTCGAGGTCGTGTTCATCTTTGACGGTCTGGATGAGAATCGACTTCCTCTGGACTTCCACAACAATGAGTTTATGACTGATGTTACAGAGTCCACCTCAGTAGATGTGCTGCTGACAAACCTCATCACGGGGAACCTGCTTCCTTCTGCTCGTCTCTGGATCACCACACGACCCGCAGCAGCCAATCAGATCCCTCCTGACTGTGTTGCCATGGTGACAGAAGTCAGAGGGTTCACTGACCCACAGAAGGAGGAATACTTCAGGAAGAGGATCAGAGAAGAGGAGAAGACCAGCAGGATCATCTCCCACATCAAGACATCACAGAGCCTCCACATCATGTGCCACATCCCAGTATTCTGCTGGATCACTGCTACGGTCCTGGAGAACGTCCTGGAGAACGTCCTGGAAACCAGAGAGGGAGGGGAGCTGCCCAAGACCCTGACCGAGATGTACATCCGCTTCCTGGTGGTCCAGGCCAAACTGAAGAAGGTCAAGTATGATGGAGGAGCTGAGACGGATCCACACTGGAGTCCAGAGAGCAGGAAGATGGTGGAGTCTCTGGGAAAACTGGCTTTTGAGCAGCTGCAGAAAGGAAACCTGATCTTCTATGAACCAGACCTGAGAGAGTGTGGCATCAATGTCAGAGAGGCTTCAGTGTACTCAGGAGTGTTCACACAGATCGTTAGAGAGGAGAGCAGCCTGTACCAGGACCATGTCTTCTGCTTCATCCATCTGAGTGTTCAGGAGTTTCTGGCTGCTCTTCATGTCCATCAGACCTTCATCAGCTCTGGAGTCAACCTGCTGGAGGAGCAAAAGAAAACTTCCTGGTGGTTTAAAAAAAGAGCAGAGACTCAGCTCTATCAGACAGCTGTGGACAAGGCCTTACAGAGTCCAAACGGACACCTGGACTTGTTCCTGCGCTTCCTCCTGGGCCTTTCACTGGAGACCAATCAGAACCTCCTACGAGGTTTGATGGAACCAAAACAAAGAAGATCACAGAACAATCAGGAAACAGTTGAATACGTCAAGAAGAAGATCAGTGAGGATCTGTCTGCAGAGAGAAGCATCAACCTGTTCCACTGTCTGAATGAACTGAACGATCGGTCTCTGGTGGAGGAGGTCCAACAGTCCCTGAGGTCAGGACGTCTCTCCACAGATAAACTGTCTCCTGCTCAGTGGTCGGCTCTGGTCTTCCTCTTACTGTCATCAGAAGAAGATCTGGAGGTGTTTGACCTGAAGAAGTTCTCAGCTTCAGAGGAGGCTCTACGGAAGCTGCTGCCGGTGGTCAAAGCCTCCAAGAAAGCTGAGTAAGGACGAACACGGACACGTCTGTTTTAATTACAATCACATGTTCTTGGAGGAAACCAGTTAAATTAACTGTTCAACTAAGTTCAGGTTCATGTGAGACAAGTTCTCCTCAATGATTCATCTCAGGAAACTTTACATGTACAGAAGACAAATGCAGCTTTGATCAAGACTGTAGTGCAGCAACATTTATTGATTAATAGTTGAATTGATCAGTATTCATTGATATATCATGTATATCTTTGTTAAATGACATAATCTACTTTTAAATGACCTCATGATCTCTCTTTAATCTCCTCTGCAGGTTGTGGGGCTGTTACCTCTCAGAGGACATCTGTCCACTTCTGTCCTCAGTTCTCAGCTCTCAGTCCTCCAGTCTGACAGAACTGGACCTGAGCAACAACCCCCTGCAGGATTCTGGACTGGAGCAGCTGTGTCCTGGACTGGAGAGTCCACACTGTCACCTGGTGTCTCTCAGGTCAGAATCCACCAAGTGTTCAACTGGTGACCGTTACAACTGTTTGTTTGGTTGTTTTATTAGATCCCCGTTAGCTGCTGACCTTTCACAGCAGTTTCTCTGGGGTCTCATCAGAATCATCAGCTGAACCTCAACATTATCATTAATTAACATACATAAACATAATGCTCACAACTCAGAGACAACAGACACTAGGACACCTCCTAAAAGTAAAAAAAACAACAACATTATAATCAGCACAATGGCATTACATTTCCTCTTTTGAAAGTCAGGATTTACATTTTCTCATCACACTCTCAAACAAAATATTAAAAATCAAATGAATAGCTCAATTTAAAACAGAATAAAACATATTTTCCATTTTTCAACAACACAACAACTTTCTGGACAGTGTGAGATAGAACAAACAATCATGTGTTGTTAACATTTTAACACTCCCTTCAGCAAAACTACACACACAAACACAAAATAAATAGAGGAAAAGGAAACAGTGTAAACACAATATTGTGTAATAGCTCAATTCTTAACAGTCCCTTTTATTCTCCTGAGTAAACAAAAATAACTTGAGCTTCTTCTTAAAGCTTATCATATTATGTAAAGTCCAAAGGTCTGGTAATTCACTCCACACCACCATCGCTCTGTGATTCATTGTCTGTAGTTTATTCATAACTACTTTATTGATTAAACTCATCAATGAATATTGCCTCCTACATTCTCCACTTCCCCAGGATGGATGGGGATTCATTACTTCCACTGGTCTGATAAAGGCACTGAATGACTCAGCCAGCTGCTTTGTTCTGATTTACCTGCAGCCTGGCCAGGTTACGTTTGGTCGTACTGGACCAAATCACGGAGCAATAATCTACATTTGACAAGACCGATGTGTGTATCACCTGTTTAATCAAATCATTAGGCAGAAACTTCCTGCAGTGTTTAATCACAGCTGTACCTCCATTCTCTGCACTATTAGGTCAACTTGTCTATTCCAGGACATTGTTTTTTGTATGACTTATTTATGAAACTTTGAGAAAACAAATATACAAAACACCACCTACACAGAGAGAAACTGATGCATATATGAATATTTGACTCTCTACAACATCCCCTAATACCTTCACTTCTGTTACTTGCTCTATCACTACATCACCCATAGTTAAGCATAGCAGAAAATAAATGTTTTGAACCTAAAACAGTACACTTTCTCTTGACCTGATTCAGAACTCATTTGTTTCTTATCATCCATTTGTATGTTCATTTTAATTCCACTCTTTAAACCTCAGTTACATCAGTAGGCACATTTGCCGATGTATAAACTGTCAAATCGTCAGCATACATTGCAGTGGTCGCATGATTTAGAATAAACAGTAAATCATTGATGAATATTGAAAATAAAAGCAGACCCAAAGAACTCCCTTGGGGAACCCCACAGCTCACGCTCTCAGCTTGGAATCACTACCATTAAAGTATTCAGTGCTTTTCCCATCAGACAAATAACTCTTACCACATGCAATAGTAGCTGATTCAAAACCATAGCAGGGTAACTTATTCAATAACCCAATCGTACGTCATTTGAGCTAGTGTCGTAGCTGTGGAGTGGCCTTTCTTGTATGAATGTTAATATTCTGAATTTAACCTATTTTTCAAAAACCCGTACAACATCCTGACACTAAATGACGGTTTTGAAGTGTTCCAGTCCGGTTTCCGGCCACATCACAGCACTGAGACGGCTCAAGTAAAGGTCCTTAATGATATCCACTCCAATACTGGCAACATTTCAGTCTTAGTCCTCCTGGATCTCAGTGCTGCTTTCAACACAATCAACAAGAACATCTTGATAGACAGTTTGAAGAACTGGGTGGGACTTTCTAGCACAGCTCTAACCTGGTTCAGTCCTATCTAAAAGACAAAGAATATTTTGTCTCTTTAGGTAACTACAAATCAGAGTTAACACAAATAACATGTGGAGTTCCTCAAGGTTCAATTCTGAACCCAGAAATCAGGGAGTGGTTCTGGACTCAGACCTGAACAGCCACATTAAGACAGTAGTGAAGTCAGTTATCACTTAACATGATCACAGCGGCCAAACAAACCGTAACCACAGCTGCTACACATGACGCTGGTGACGTTTCTGTCCATAATGAGACGTTCTGAAGCCTAAATGTCCCTTTCTCTCCCTTTACAAGCAAATCTCCGCTTTGGCCGGAGTTTTCAGGAATGATGGTTTTTGGAGACTTTGAGCTTCGTTTTCGTGTAAACGAACGGCTAAAACTCATGAAAACAGTAGCGTTGTTGCTGCGTGTAAGCGAGGCCTCAGACCTGGACAGGTTGGACTGACGGCTACAGGTGGAGCGTCAAAGTGATCGTCCTGACAGGAAGTGTCTTAGATCCTCCCGTGTGGGTTTAATTCAGAAATGTCCTTTAATCAAGCAGATCATTAGTTGTTCAAGCAAAGACTTTTCAAGTGCAAGCGATACAGAACCTGATGTTTAGTTTCACACAGACTTCAGAATTTGTTGAATTAGTCTGATAAATATACACAATTCAATCATTCTTATCTTTAAAGGAGCTTGAGGCAGGATTGAGGCAGGATTTATGAAAAAAATTTGTATACGTTTTAAGTTTTCTAGTAAGTAAGTACCAAAAAGAATGATCCTCTAGTGTATCTCTCGTTGCCTTGAACAGGCTGTTGCTGCAAAATGTGCTGCAATTCGGAGGCCAAATTTCCCGCGCTGTCCTGCGGATGTGACGTCACATGACGCTGCATGCACGTTCTCCCCGTTCTCCCCGTTCTCCCCCATTCTCCCCGTTCTCCCCGTTCTCCCCGTTCTCCCGCGCCGGCTTCGCTGTTGGCTGCAGTACCCCCGACGGCCGTCGTGGCGAAGGGTGGCGCTAGAGAGTCTCATTTCTTAAAAGGAGCCTCATGCTCCTTTAACTAAAAGTAAGATATTAACTGATAAACTCATTTGTAACAGAATTATTAGGTTTTTGCAAGTTAAGTCAAATTATGAATGACACATTACTAAAAGTAAAGTATTTTATTATCTTCTGCTCTCAGAAAACATCATTTTAACTGTTTGTAACATACAAGGATCATTATGATAAAAACCTGAGGAATCCTGCATAAATGATATAAAACTGGACACATGATATAAAGTCCAGCAGTTCTCCACAGATCATTCTGGTGTTAATAATTGTTGCTAGATCAGCTTCTGATCTCTAAACTGCTGCTTTGAACAATATTTGAACATCAACACTAATCAAAAAGGGGTGAGGAAGCCGGAGCACCTGGAGGGAACCCACGCATGCAGAGGGAGAACATGCAAACTCCACACAGAAAGACCCTGCTAGGCCTGGGAGTCGAACCGGGAACCTTCTTGCTGTGAGGCAACAGTATTAACCACCAAGCCACAATGCCCTAGTAGAAATGCCAATTATATCTTTATCTTAAGGTCTTTTAAGAAACCAACTGAATATAAAGTTCCCAGATTGATCCAGGATTACATATTGTATTCCAGATTTAATCGACAGCTGCTTTTCTCTGCTGCTTTTTCAAATGTTTTCCACGGTTGGATTAGTTTCATGGTTGATCATATTGGTGTAGTTTTTTCTGGGACAGTTCAATTCAATTAAATTTTATTTATATAGCGTCTAATACAACAGATGTTGTCTCTAGACGGGGGGGCGTCAGCAGCACACAGCAGACATCCACGTAGGCAGGTGGAAGCAGCAACGGGATGACCGGGGATGGGGGGGGTGTCCGGGAACACAGGCCAACACGCAGCTCCTGAGGCTCCGGCCTGCAAACATGCACAAAAGAGAAAAAAGGGGGGCCGGCACAAGAAACTACAGGAACGATGGACAGAAACGATAGTTATGAGATATTTATAATAAATAAAAATGGAAATGGAGAAAAGAGGAAGGGAAGAGGAGAGGAGAAGAAGGGTGAGAGGCACCGCCCAGCGGACCATGTCGGTGCCCCCTGCAGCATAGGCCTATAGCAGCATATCTACCACCAAGCTATATTTGAGACTAACTATTATAGTCTTGTTCTATAGCTGCAACTATGACTACTGACTCTAACACACTAGAGTTTACACTAAAAAACCCTGACTGAAAGACTTCAAACAGATCATTTCTATACAAATAGTCACATAACTGGCTTGAAACTGCCTTTTCCAGAATTTTAGATACAAATGGAAGGTTGGAAATTGGTCTATAATTAGCTAAGGTGTCTGGGTCAAGGGAAGGTTTTTTAAGTAAAGGTTTAATTACTGCGACTTTGAAAACCTGTGGTACATATCCTAAACTTAGGGATAGGTTAATTTGGTCCAGTATTGTCACACCAATAAGAGAAAAAATATGTTTGAATAGTGGAGTCGGGATGGGGTCTAACATACATGTGGTTGACTTAGCTCTATTGACGAGTGAAGTCAGCTCAGGGAGGTCTATAGGATCAAAACAGTCTAGAGACAAGTCAGAGCCTAGGGAAGTCGCTAAAGCTGAAGAAACACCTACAACCGGCTGGTTGATTTCTTCTCTAATTCTCGCGATTTTACTGTTGAAGAAGCCCATAAAGTCCTCACTACTGAGAGCTGCAGGAATGCACGGCTCAACAGAGTTGTGACTCTTTGTCAGCCTGGCTACAGTGCTGAACAGAAAACGTGGGTTACTTTTGTTACAGTTGGGAGGTTTGTTGCATGAAAGTAGAAAGAAGAAGTCCAGGATGTGTGAGAAAGGCTTGACATCTCCTCCTGAGTTGATCCTGGATGATTCTGCTGCAGGAAGACGATCCAGGATGAGGAGGTGCAGCTATGTGAAGCCAGGTTGAACTAATCCTGGTACGTGCACGTTGACGTCTGTCTTAAGCAGACCGTGAGGTCGGTCCCAGATGTCCTGGTTCACAAATGGAGGACGAGTGTCGCGGATGTTTCACCGAGTGAACAACAGCTTCTAATGGAAACGTACGAGGAGTTTAAACAGCTGATACGTTCAGAAATGTCATCCAGACACTGTTAATAAACTGAGAGAGTCTGACAGACAACAGTGGACAGACTGAATGTGTAGTCGTCCAATATATGAGTTATAGAGCTCATTTACTAAATAACTTCTTACTGTGGATGAAATCAGTCAAACCAACGTTGGCTTCATTTGACTAACATTACATTTATTTATTTATTTTTTTTTTTTTTTTTTTTTTTTTTATTTAGCACAAACAGTATCATATAAATAAACAACATGAACAATCAACATTACTGGGATGTGCAAAGGGGAGGTATGAAACCCAAGAGGGCTTATATGAAAACCTCACCCAACATATTCAAATATCAAATTTGTTACAGTTTAAAAACAACATAGGAAAATAATTGAACAGTAATGAGAAATAAGTAGAAAAGTGTAGAGATTAAACAGTAAAATATATAGGGAAAAAAAAAAATAAAAAAATAGGAATACGTACATAAATGAATAATACAAAACAAAAATAATGAATAAGCTCATAAGGAGAGAGAGAGAGAGAGAGGGGCGAGAGAGAGAGAGAGAGAGAGAGAGAGAGAGAGAGAGAGAGAGAGAGAGAGAGAGAGAGAGAGAGAGAGAGAGAGAGAGAGAGAGAGAAAACACAACAATAATTATCTTATGTTTGATGATACATGGTTTGACTGATGAGGTACTTTTTGAGAGCCTTTTTAAATGATGTTAAGTTAATAATTTTTTTCAGATAGTCAGGTAGTTGATTCCAGAGACGTGGACCTTGATAACGAATTGAAAATTGCCCAAGAGCAGTTCTAAAGAAGGCAGTGTGGAGGTTGGAAGAGCTTCGTGTCTGGTAGCTATGGACTTGGTTGTTGGACATAAATATGTGAGAGAAACTACAAGGTAAAATATTCATTCTATGCTGAAACACAAATAAACAAATCTGATACACATTGATATCATAGACATTCATGAAATTAAGTTCTTGAAACAGTGGACCTGAACTTGCATGTGGCTCAGAGTATGTAACCATTCTAACAAATCGTTTCTGTAAAGTAACAAGGTGTTTGAGGTTTGTTCTGTAAGTGCTTGCCCATACAAGATTGCAATAAGTCAGAAAAGGATATATTAAAGTATAATAAAGTGATATAAGGATTTTTCTGGGTAAAACATGTCTTATCCTGCTGATGACACCAATGTTCTTAGCAACTTTGTTACAGATGAATGATACATGTTTTTTCCAATTTAATTTTTCATCAATATAAATACCCAAAAACTTGGCATATTGCACTCTAATAAGAGAATGATTGAATATGTAGACATCTTTATCATAAGGAATCTTTTTCTTATTTTTTGGTACGACTAACATGTATGAAGTTTTTTTAATATTTAGAGATAATTTATTTTTTTGGAACCAAAGATTAACTTTTGTAAGTTCAACATTTGTTTGAGTAATTAGGTCTTCATAACTTCGATTCGACATAAACATATTCGTATCATCAGCAAAATTGACAAAAAACATGCTTTTTGAAACCAGATATAAATCATTTACATAAATAATAAAAAGCAAAGGACCAAGAATGGATCCTTGCGGCAAACCACATGTTAACTTCCTATAGCTAGAGTCAAAACCATTCCAAGAAACCAACTGTTTACGGTTGTTCAGATAGTCCCAGAACCATTGAAGCTCTATTTCCCCAATACCATACATCTGCAATTTTTTAACCAGAAGACTATGATCAACGGTATCGAAGGCTTTGGACAGGTCTATAAAAACCCCAATAGTAAATTCATTATTATCCAATGCCGTTGAAAATCTATCAATTAGTTAACCCGAGCCATCGCGGTGGAGTGTTTTTTCTCTAAATCCATATTGATGAGAATAGAGGAGATTGGATTCATTTAAATACTCTGTTAGTCTATTGTACACAATTCTTTCAAGTACTTTGGCCAAACAAGGCAAAATGGATATTGGTCTATAATTTGAGTACTTACACTTTTCATCAGATTTGTGTACTGGGATGACTCTGGCCCATTTGAACTGGTCAGGACAACGACCTGTAGCAAGTGAGCAATTCAATATGTGAAGAAGAGGTTTTGTAATGGCAGGCAAGCATTTCTTGAGAAGACTAGGCTTCAGTCCATCATGACCAGCTCCTTTAGGTTTGAGTTTGGTCACAATGTCCTCAAGCTCAGCTTGCCCAATCATCTTGAACCTGAAAGGTTTAGGAGGAGCCTGTATTTCAGGAAGTGTTATAGAACTATGAGGTATACTGGCAGCAAGTGAGGGTCCAATGTTAACAAAAAAATCATTAAATCCATCAGCAATTTCTACAGGGTCAGTTACTAACTTACTTTCCAGTCCCACTTGAAATTCATCACATGATATTTTATTGGGAGGAGTTTTTTTCATGATCTCATTGATAATTGACCAAGTTGACTTCATATTATTACCAGACTCAGTAAATTTAGTTTCATAATGTTGTCTCTTAGCAATTCGGAGTAGATGATGAAGTTTGTTCCTATAAGAGGAATAAGACTTAAAATTCAGTGGAGATGGGCTGGTTAGGTATGTTTTATAAAGTTTATGCTTTTTTCTTATTGATTTCTTTAGACCCTTGGTGAGCCAAGATTTAGATTTTTGGGGGCACCTTTTTGTATTCTGGTAAGGGAAAGCAATATCAAATAATTTAGAAAATAATTTAAAAAATATATCATATGCTTTCTGGGCATCGTCTTCCATCTCCACCGAATGCCATGAGTTTTCATAGAGGGACAGGATGAACTTAGCTATGTTAGCCTGACAGAAGTTTCTATGGGAGGTTGCTGGCTTGCCTTTTTTGAAAGGAGCAACAGTGTGTGTTAAGTGGAATAGGGGGAGGTGGTCAGAAAGATCAGCAAGGAGAACACCGGATATCCCCGGGCCCTCAACTGAATTAGTTAGTATGTTATCAATAAGAGTTCTATTTGTAGCTGTAATTCTTGTAGGTTTGGTAATGAGAGGATAAAAAGCAGAGGTATTCAAATGGTCAACAAAAGTACCGGATTGGGGTTGCATCAGATTTATATTAAAATCACCCAACAAATAACATAATTTCTTCTCTGATAATATTTTACTCAACGAAACAGTTAAACAATGAGTAAATGAATTATAGTTGGAATCTGGGGGCCTATAAATACAGCCAATAATAACCTTGGTCTTGTGCACAGTAAGTTCAATAAATATGGCTTCAGCTTCCTTTTCAAGGGGAGTTGTAAGGTCAGGGCGAAGAGAGAATTTAAGTTCCTCCTGCAGAAACAAAGATACACCACCACCAATCCTGTCCTGTCTGTGACAAGGAATATGATTATAGCCCTGGATGTTAAACTGGGATACTTTCTCTTTTGTCAACCAAGTTTCTGTTAAGGCAATTATCTTAAACTGAATTGAAAATAAAGAAAAATAATCAATAAGGTCATCAAAATGTTTTGGTAAACTCCTTATATTTAGATGGAAAAATGACAAGGAATCCTCAACACTGGTGTCCCTTTCAGTAACAAGAGTATTGAAGGATTCCGTAGTAAAATATCTACAGGCAGACTTACTGGAACCAATACTGAGATTTATATCTGAGTCAGCATTATCATAAGATGAAAGATGTTGATTGGAAAAAGTAATAAAATCAGGTTCCTCATCAGATAAATATGAAGCATTCAACATTTCATCAATAGAAGACATAATTTTAAAAGTAAAAAATGATTTTTAGACAGATAGGAACAAGTTAAAAATTTAAGCAGTGGATGGCAGTCATTCAAGGGATTCATTGGGAAATTTACGGGGAGGGTGCACTATAAGCTGGTCATACTTGAGAAAGGCAAAGTTCCCTTGCTTCCGTGCTTCTCTGAGCTGTGGCAACAGTTCTTTCCTTCTCTGGCGGACTCTCTCTGAGAAGTCCTCATTTATGAAGAAATTAGTTCCCTTCAATTTCTTTGCCTGTTTGAGGATTTCTTCCTTGTCCTTGTAGCGCAGTAGCTTAACAATCACAGGTCTTGGCCGCCCATTAGCTGTATACTTCCCTATTCTGTGAGCTCGCTCTATTTCCACCAATTTGGGATCCATCTTCAGGTGATCTGCAAGAAGTTTCTTCGTTTTGCGCTGTGATTCATCCCATGATTCTACATTTAATTTCAACAAATACAAGTTTACCAAATACAAAACTCTAAACATGGAAAACATATTTTTCTATGTTTTTAATATTATTCTTTAATAATTCTGTTAAGATCATTTCATCCAGGTGACATCAAGACATAAGGTGCAACAAATAATGTCTTTTTATTGTTTTCAGTGTGTAAAACTAAATATAAATCCATGTGTGTTGAAGTTAGTAAAGTGAAATAAAGCTGGTGTCTAGACGATGAGTTTCCTTCATCAGCAACAAAACATCCAACAAGAACATCAGAAACTTTGTGTTGAAACTATGTCGTCACTCAATCAACTTTTTCAGAGAAAATGTTTGAAAAAACTCCTAAACAGACAAATATGTACTGATTGATGAAGAAATGTCTCCTTAAAAACATGGAAATTATGAACATTGTTCATTTATTCATCATTTATGGGAAAAAAGATTTTAACAAGTTCAAATTTTTACATCAAAACTCAGGTTCGATAAACTTTTACCTTCTTTATATTTACATAGAAAGACTGATATTTGAATTCAAATTCCATCAAAACTGTTTCTTCCATTAAAAACTACATTAAACCCTGGAGCATCAATTAGTTTCTATATTTTGACGAGTATTTGGTTCTAGTTTCCCTGTAAGGGTTCAGATTTGTACGTTTTTGTACCATCATGCATCTGTTCTTGATGAATCAAATGTATTAATCAGACAAAAGTTTTCTGCACCAGTTCCAGATCCATCACTGGAGAAGAGATGTCTTTCATGAATGCTGAATAAACACAGACGTCCTCCTGTCCTGAAACTCTTTCTCTGCTCACAAAGTCCTTCTAGGAATGAAAACTTTATCGTCCAAAACATCATTTACAAACAGACGTGTTATTGGGACAGAAACACGTGACATGAATGGACTTTACATGGTCTAGACTGTCGTCCTCATCACTGACTTTATTGAAATCAGCACAAACTCACACTTTTCTGATCATCAAGTCAATAATACTGAAGAGAAATATACACAGATTATTGATCACATGTGTGACATCAATATGAACATCAGCCTTCATAAAGTCCATCACCTTTCTGGCGAGCTTCCAAGATGGCGGCGTGAGCACTAGCGCGTTCGGGAGCTGCACACCAACAATTGGAGAAAATAGTGAAACATATCTCGTTATCTGAAAGCCACTCGTGGTAACTTTAGAGCAGTGGTGAGTACACCGTGGTGAACTGGTAGTGACCTTAATTAACGAAAAACTGCTACGGTACAATGACTTACGTCGATAATTGGAAGTTGCTAAGCTAAGTGCTTCAGTTAATTAGTGCACTACAACGACACCACATGGAGGCGCCGTCGACTAAAGTGAACCCTCTCATGCACAACCTGCATGACTACTCCATGACCGACAAACCTGTGATTTCCCTTGTGGATTCTGAGTTTGCTCCTCTTCCCGCGACACCAGTTTGTACTCCATCCAAACCCCCTGCATCAAAGAAACAGAAGACACAACGTTCCCTGGACATGGATGAAGGGGGGTTAGTGCAAAAAATATCCGACGTCCTAAACACCAGGCTGGATAGTCTGGAAAAAAACATGGAGAAACTGATTTCTGACAACACACTGAAGATTGAGGGGTTGAAAAAAACAGTTGATTTTGCCTGCGCTGAGATTCGGGAGGTAAAAGGAAAGGTGATACAAGTTGATGCTCAAGCCAGGGAGACGGAGAAAAAAGTGTCTCTGATGGACCAACGAGTCACTGATCTGGAGAACTACTCACGACGCTGGAACCTGCGCCTGTATGGAGTACCCGAAGATAAGGAGCAAGACGTCCGCACCGAGGTGATCCACATCTGCCAAGCAATCCTTCCGGAGTTCAGAGATAAACTCCCAGACGTAATTGACACCGTGCATCGCCTCGGGCATCCAAGGAAAGATGTCACCAGACCTCGAGGGATAATCATGCAGTTTGCCACTCGCTTCCACCGCGACAAGATCTGGAAAGCTGCAAAAAAATCTACACTTTTGCAGAACAAGAACCTGCGCTTTGCTGAGGATTTGTCACCTGCCACCAGAGAGAGACGGAGGCAGCTGTGGCCTCTGGTGGCCAAAGCCCGTGAACAAGGAAAAACGGCATAAACATCGGAGGGAGAGCTTTTGCTGAAGGAACTGAACTGTGTCCCAGTACCTGAGGTGATAAGCACATCACATGTTATGACTAAGAGTTATACTGATAACTGTGATAGTATGAAACATGGTGTTCTCAATTTATTTTTATGCATCCTAAGTGCTCTAAAATGCCTCCTGTTATGCTGAAGGTTTGATAAGCAAAGACAATCTTACTCAGGACTCTTTTCTACCTCGTTTTTTTTATCTTATTTTTATAACACCAAGCCACACTTTACATATTGTCCTGCAGGATTACACCTTATATGGCTTGTTGAGTTCAATCGACATCAAAAGTAGGCTATAGGTGCCACTATGTTTACATTTGATATGTTTCACTGTATATAGAACCTAAGATGGGTCAGCTCCTGTTAGGGAGGATCTTACTCTTTAAGGTTATTCCTTTTTTTCTCATTCATTGTTAGTTTTATGTCTTTATCCATTGTTACTTTTAATGCCAGGGGGTTAAGAAATAATATTAAGCGAAAGGCACTTTTTTTATTTGCTAAGAAGCACAAAACTGATTTTTGTTTTATCCAAGAGTCACATTCAGTCCCTGATGACGAAAAGTTTTGGAGATCCCAATGGGGTAATGAGTTGTGGCATGCTCATGGTTCTGAACATTCGGCCGGTGTCACCAACTTAAAGCACAACTTTTCAGGATCCGTGTTATTAACAACTTGTGATCCCTCAGGACATTTTATTCTCCAAGTGGTAGACATTGAAAAATTCATAGTGTTAACTGTTAATATTTATGGCTATAATTCACATAATGATAATGACATACTGCTGGATACATTAGAAAACCATATTTTAACTGCTTCTAATAAATTTCCTATCTCAGGTATTGTTGTAGGGGGAGACTTTAACATGATTCCTCAACGTAACTCTACTGCAGTTCATGAAAACCTGAAAGTCTTCATGCAAAAATTTAATTTAATTGATGTGTGGAGACTTCATCATCACAACGCCAGTACCTTTACATGGAGTAACAGGAGTGCCACCAGGAAATCGCGTCTTGATTTTTGGTTAGTTTCTAATAATCTGAACATTGACAAGATATCAGTTAACATTTTCACAACACCACTAACTGATCATAATGCAGTCTCCATTTTTATACCATTGCACTCTGCCTCTACAAAGATATATAGAAATGCTTACTGGAAGCTAAACAGTTCTCTTTTAAAACACGAGACTGTTAAATTAGGCATAAAGAGGATAATAGCAGAATTTTGGAATAAGGCAAGTGCTGAAGGTGTTTATGGTAGCAACTGGGAACTTTTGAAATGTAAAGCTGCTCAATATTTAAGGAACTATGGTAGTAAAGATTAGAGGAAGAGAGAGTATGTTATTATCACAGAAGAGCCCTGCTGATATTAGGGTTTAGGTATATATAATATATATATATTTAGGTATATATGTCAGATAGGGATCGATCTGACTTGATCTCAGAACAAACTAAACTAAATGATATCTATTTACTTAAGGCTAAAGGTGCCTTTGTAAGATCAAGAAAGAGATGGATTGAAGAAGGAGAACAGAATTCATCTTATTTCTTTAACCTAGAAAGATATCACGGAAAGCTCAATTTAATCCAACAACTCAATATTAATGGTGATATAACTGATGACTCTAATAGAATAGCAAACTTTTGTTCCAGCTTTTACAGTGAGCTGTATAAAACAAATTACTGTCATCAGTCAGTTTCTTTTTTCAATTCTCTGAATAACATCACTAAAATTTCTAAAGATGACAAAGAGTTCTGTGACGGAATTTTTACTTTACAGGAAATCACTTTTGTCATCGAACGCCTCAAAACTAACAAATCTCCTGGGGGTTTGAAGACTTAGCACCCTTTCTACTTAAGGTATTTATAGAAAGTGTGGAACAAGAAGCTTTACCTCCCACACTTACACAAGGTCTGATTACATTGATTCCAAAACCTAAAAAAGACCATCTTCTTATTGATAATTGGCGACCCATTTCGTTACTTAACACTGATTACAAGGTATTTGCTTCAGTACTTGCCAAACGACTTAAAAATGTTTTAGACCCAATTATTGATGAGACCCAATCAGGATTTATGAGAAAAAGACATATTTCTAATAATATTAGACTTGTTTTAGATTTAATTGATTACTCTTCTCTGTGTGCTGATGACAGTTTTATCTTATTCCTTGATTTCTACAAGGCATTTGACACCATTGAACATAAGTTTTTATTTCAGACAATTGAACATTTTGGATTCGGTGATTTTTTTTATAAAGCTGTTAAAACTTTGTACTTCAAAGGTAACAGCTCCATCAGACTAAAAAACGGGACCTCCCCGAGATTTGATTTACAGCGGGGAATTCGACAGGGCTGTCCCGCCTCCCCCTATCTATTTATCCTTTGCACTCAACTACTCTCTATTCACATTAAAAATAGCTTATTAAAAGGTATCTCTATTGCAGGCAGAGAAATTATAATCAGTCAGTTGGCAGACGATACCACATTATTCTTAAAAAATGCTTCACAGGTTCCCATTGCTATCCACACAATAGATGCATTTTCTGCAGCTTCTGGTCTTGCCTTAAACCTGAAGAAATGTGAATTATTCCCTCTTAAAAACTGCGATGTTTCAGTGATTTACAATATACCTGTTAAAAACAAAATCACCTACCTAGGGATTACCATTGTAAAAAATCAGACAGATAGATGCTCTGAGAACTTTAATGTGATTATTGATAAGACAAGGAAAAAGCTAAACCAATGGCTTCAAAGAGATTTATCTCTAAAAGGTGGAATACTACTAACAAAGGCAGAAGGATTATCTCGTCTTACTTATGCAGCTATTCCCTTGTCTGTCGACAAAAAAATCTGTAATGCCATTGACAAGTTATTATTTAATTTTATTTGGAAAAACAAGACGCATTATGTAAAAAAGTCTGTTATTATGAACACTTATGATTCTGGTGGTCTAAATTTTCTTGACTTTACCACTCTCAACAACACCTTTAAAGTTAACTGGATAAAGCAGTTCCTACATAATCCTACGTCCACTTGGAATTTTATACCCAAATTTATTTTTTCTACCATTGGAGGTCTTGAATATGTGTTATTATGTGACTATAAAATAGAAAAACTTCCCTTAGCTTTGTCAAACTTTCATAAACAAATGTTGTTAGCATGGTCCTTAATCTATAAGCACAATTTCTCTCCACATAGATGCTTTATTTGGAACAATCAACACATCAAATATAAAAATAAATCTCTATTTCTTAACTCGTGGTTCAACAACAACATTATTTTAGTTACCCAACTGCTCAATGAAAATGGTAATCTGCTAAATTACACTGAATTCCTTACAGTTTATGGTATTCCTTTGACCCCAAAAGACTTTGCAGTTGTAATGGATGCTGTTCCGTCTGGTATTCTAAATCTATTAAGAGGCGCTGGTAAACCAGTCTGTCCTCCCTTAGATCCTATATTAACCCCAGTGGGGCGAGTGTGTTTTTCTGTTAAAACTAAAAAAAGGAATTATTTAATAAGATCTCTTTTTCAGACTGACATCACCTCTACTCCATATGTTGTTCCGTACTGGTCTAATATTGTTCCTGGACTGAACTGGATCCATATATGGAACCTTCCATACAAATATCTAATTACGAATAAAGTTAGAGAAGTGTCTTACAAACTAATTCATAGATATTACCCAGCCAAACATTATTTGTTAAAATTTAAGAAAGATTTGTGTGTGAATTGCTCCCTGTGTGAATCTGAACCTGAAACTGTAATACACTTATTTTGGTTGTGTAACTCTACTGCACCTTCTGGAGAGATTAACCCGTTACATCACCTGTAACTCTACTGCACCTTCTGGAGAGATTAACCCATTACATCACCTGTAACTCTACTGCACCTTCTGGAGAGAAGTAACCCGTTACATACCTGTAACTCTACTGCACCTTCTGGAGAGATTAACCCGTTACATCACCTGTAACTCTACTGCACCTTCTGGAGAGATTAACCCGTTACATCACCTGTAACTCTACTGCACCTTCTGGAGAGATTAACCCGTTACATCACCTGTAACTCTACTGCACCTTCTGGAGAGATTAACCCGTTACATCACCTGTAACTCTACTGCACCTTCTGGAGAGAAGTAACCCGTTACATACCTGTAACTCTACTGCACCTTCTGGAGAGATTAACCCGTTACATCACCTGTAACTCTACTGCACCTTCTGGAGAGATTAACCCGTTACATCACCTGTAACTCTACTGCACCTTCTGGAGAGATTAACCCATTACATCACCTGTAACTCTACTGCACCTTCTGGAGAGATTAACCCGTTACATCACCTGGAAGATTGACTGATTTTTCTTTAGATTGGAACAATGTACTTTTTGGTGTCGATGTCAAAAGTAAGAAACAGAAAGAACTGTATGTCATAAACTTGATAATAATATTAGGGAAGTAACACATACACAAGGGTAAATTTACTCACTTGAAACCATCCTTTATTGCATTCCAAAAGGAAACTGAACTGTACATGCAAAGTATTTGTGACTGGAATAACAAGAAAGCTATGAAAACTTGTGATTTGTGCACCTTGTTTTCTGTATTTATTTAGCAGCCTAGCCCCTGGCTGATGTTCTGATGTTTGATATTTCATTGATAAGACTTGCTTTTGTATTGTTTGTTTGTTCTGTTAATAAAGAACTGTTGGAAAAAAAATAAAGTCCATCACCTTTCTAATTCTCATCTGCATGGAGCATTTATAATGATGAAGAGGAGGCTGAATTGTAATGTATCTGTAAAATGATGATGATGATGACGACGATGATGATGATGATGATGATGATGATGATGATGATGATGACGATGATGATGATGATGACGATGATGATGATGATGATGATGATGATGAAGGTGATGAAGATGATGATGGTGATGATGATGATGATGATGATGATGATGATGATGATGATGATGATGATGACGATGATGATGATGATGATGATGATGATGATGATGATGATGATGAAGGTGATGAAGATGATGATGGTGATGATGATGATGATGATGATGATGATGATGATGATGATGATGATGATGATGATGATGAATTGTAATGTATCTTTTATTCTTTATTCAGATTGGTGTTATGCAGGTTGTCAGAGATCAGCTGTTCTTCTCTGGTCTCAGCTCTGAAGTCCAACCCCTCCCATCTGAAACATCTGGACCTGAGTATCAACAACCTGCAGGATTCAGGAGTGAAACATCTGAGTGGATTTCTGGAGAGTCCAGACTGCAGACTGGAGACTCTGAGGTCAGACATGTTTTAGTTGTGTGTTCAGATGAATCTGATGTGAAAGTTGTGTTGACACTAACCTGCAGACATCAGGCTGATCTTCTACTGATCCACACTGACCATCTGACTGCTCTGAGTTCTTCTTCTCTGCTTTAGTTTCATCTTAAACTTCCTCTTCTGATTCATTACATAAAACTAAACATGTGAATGTGTCAGACAGGAACAAATGAAGAACCAGAGATGTGTCTGAACCTGGAATAAAACATCTGAACAAACATGAATTAACTTTACAGCTAATACGTTCAGAAATGTCATCCAGATGTTAATAAACTGAGAGAGTCTGACAGACAATAGTGGACAGACTGAATGTGTAGTCGTCCAATATATGAGTTATAGAGCTCATTTATTAAATAACTTCTTACTGTGGCTGAAATCAGTCAAACCAACGTTGGTTTCCTTTGACTAATGTTAAATTTAATTTTAACAAATACAAGTTTACCTGATATAAAACTCTGAACATGGAAAACATCTCTTTCTATATGTTTACGATCATGTCTTAATAATTCTGTTAAGATCATTTCATCCAGGAGACATCAAGACATAAGGTGCAACAAATAATGTCTTTTTTATGGTTTCATATGTTTTTGTACCATCATGCATCTGTTCTTGATGAATCAAATGTATTAATCAGACAAAAGTTTTCTGCACCAGTTCCAGATCCATCACTGGAGAAGAGATGTCTTTCATGAATGCTGAATAAACACAGACGTCCTCCTGTCCTGAAACTCTTTCTCTGCTCACAAAGTCCTTCTAGGAATGAAAACTTTATCGTCCAAAACATCATTTACAAACAGACGTGTTATTGGGACAGAAACACGTGACATGAATGGACTTTACATGGTCTAGACTGTCGTCCTCATCACTGACTTTATTGAAATCAGCACAAACTCACACTTTTCTGATCATCAAGTTAATAATACTGAAGAGAAATATACGCAGACTATTGATCACATGTGTGACATCAATATGAACATCAGCCTTCATAAAGTCCATCACCTTTCTAATTCTCATCTGTATGGAGCATTGATGATGATGATGATGATGATAATGATGATGATGATGATGATGATGATGATGGTGATGATGATGATGGTGATGATGATGATGATGATGATGATGATGGTGATGATGATGATGATGATGATGATGATGATGATGAAGATGGTGATGATGATGATGATGATGATGGTGATGATGATGATGATGATGATGATGGTGATGATGATGATGATGATGATGAAGATGGTGATGATGATGATGATGATGATGGTGATGATGATGATGATGATGATGATGATGAAGATGGTGATGATGATGATGATGAAGATGATGGTGATGACGATGACGATGACGATGACGATGATGAAGATGATGATGATGATGATGATGATGATGATGGTGATGATGGTGATGATGATGATGATGAAGATGATGATGATGATGATGAAGAAGATGATGACGATGACGATGACGATGACGGTGATGGTGATGGTGATGATGACGATGACGATGATCTGATCATCAAGTCAATAATACTGAAGAGAAATATACGCAGACTATTGATCACATGTGTGACATCAATATGAACATCAGCCTTCATAAAGTCCATCACCTTTCTAATTCTACTCTGTATGGAGCATTTATAATGATGATGATGATGATGATGATGATGATGATGATGATGATGATGATGATGGTGATGATGATGATGATGATGATGATGATGATGATGATGATGATGATGATGATGATGATGCTGAATTGTAATGTATCTTTTATTCTTTATTCAGGTTGCAGGGCTGCAGTTTGTCACAGATCAGCTGTTCTTCTCTGGTCTCAGCTCTGAAGTCCAACCCCTCCCATCTGAAACTTCTGGACCTGAGTCTGAACGACCTGCAGGCTGCAGATGTGAAGCAGCTTTCTGATATGGTGAAGAGTCCAGACTACCAGCTGCAGACTCTCAGGTCAGTGGAGGTTGGACTCGGTTCTGCTGCTTCCAGCAGTTTTCTACTAAAACCAGTTGGTATCAAAGATCAGTGTTTCCAGTGAAGCTGCAGCTTCTCAGCAGCTGCTTTCCTCATGAAGCTGTGAGAGGAGGATGATGACAGGCTGCAGGATTGGACAGAAACACAGAGACAGCAGTCGGCCAATCAGAGGGTCCATATGTTTGTTGTAGACCAGTGATATGCTGGTGTTCACGTGTCCAGAAATAAAGGAGTATTCCAGCTGACGGCCTTCCAGGATGTTCAGACACACAGCTGCTCCACTGCAACTCTGAACTCTGAAGTCCTGGATGTGCTGATGGAGGGATCTCTGCTAACACTCCTTTATCTGCTCTCTTCTTTCTTCTTCCCTCTACAGCTGATGGAGGGATCTCTGCTAACACTCCTTTATCTGCTCTCTTCTTTCTTCTTCCTCTATAGCTGATGGAGGGATATCTGCTAACACTCCTTTATCTGATATCTTCTTTCTTCTTCCCTCTACAGCTGATGGAGGGATATCTGCTAACACTCCTTTATCTGCTCTCTTCTTTCTTCTTCCTGTACAGCTGATGGAGGGATCTCTGCAAACACTCCTTTATCTGCTCTCTTCTTTCTTCTTCCTCTACAGCTGATGGAGGGATCTCTGCTAACACTCCTTTAACTGCTCTCTTCTTTCTTCTTCCTCTACAGCTGATGGAGGGATCTCTGCTAACACTCCTTTAACTGCTCTCTTCTTTCTTCTTCCTCTACAGCTGATGGAGGGATCTCTGCAAACACTCATTTATCTGCTCTCTTCTTTCTTCTTCCTCTACAGCTGATGGAAGGATCTCTGCAAACACTCATTTATCTCCTCTCTTCTTTCTTCTTCTTTCTTCTTCCCTCTACAGCTGATGGAGGGATCTCTGCAAACACTCCTTTATCTGCTCTCTTCTTTCTTCTTCCCTCTACAGCTGATGGAGGGATCTCTGCAAACACTCCTTTATCTGCTCTCTTCTTTCTTCTCCCCTCTACAGCTGGAGATGATGAGAGAGTCAAGGACGGATGAGTCGTGTCCTGATCGTCCTCAGAGTTGAAGCAGCACCAGTTTGTGTGGAAAGACTCTGACTGGACCGTGATGATGATGAAGATGAAGATGTACCTACAGTAGTTTCTGAATTCCAACGTTCTACAAACTTCTCATAAATTAATGTATTCCATGTTAAGTAAAAAAGCCTTTATTGTTATTATATTCTTGTTAAAAAACAGTACATCAAAATGTAACATTTAATTACCCTATTGTATCCGTAGTTTTTTCCCTCGTTTTTATTTTTCCAACGAAAGGAGGGCCTTTTTGACCCCCTAAACGTGCCCCAAAAGTCACCAAATGTTGCTCCAAGCCAGTCCTGGTGAAAAATGTGATATTTCATGGTTTGCATTAATGGGCGTGGCCTAATGGCTCAACAGCGCCCCCTAGAAAACTTTGTGCCTCAAGCCCCACAATATGGTTTGACGTACATGCACCAAAATCGCTACACACCTGTATCATGGCACAACTTAAAGAAAAGTCTCTTGGTGCCATGGCCGAAACTGAACAGGAAGTCGGACATTTTGAATTAATCGTGTCATTTTGGCGAAATTTATGCAATTTCTTCGGCAGTTAATGCGACCCGAACCATAACGTGCACCCAGGTGTGTTATACATCAAAATGTGCGTCTCCATCCTGCGACGAAGCGCATCACTTTTCTCAGTCAAAAGCGTTACCATGGCGACGCTAGATGACAAAAAGCACCCCCCCCCTTCTTCTGATTGGTCCATATTTGATAGTTCCTACTTTCTGCCATAACTTTTGAATGGTTTGATACAGAGAGTAGTGGGTGGTGTCATCCGCTAAATGTCCAGGCCTGAATAATCTACATCAAGTCATACAAGCTTCCACTGCAGCCTGAACCTGCACAAGGGTGGAGGCCGTTCATCGCTGCTTTAATTTGAACTTGAGGTTCATTCGACAAGTGAGCACTTTGTCTAAATTCTGGATGATTCCTAGTACGGAGGTTCCTACTACTAATGTAGTGATGGATAAATGTCTGCGCTGCCGCGGCGGAGCTGCTCAGCAAAGCAGCCGTCTCCTCCACCGAGTCACGTGACTCCCCGGTGTTTTCTTTTTATTTACATGTTTCCGTTTAATTCCAAGTTTTCCTTTTGTTGTTGTCGTGTTTTCAGCTCGTCAGGTTTTTAAAGTTTCTCTCCGCGTCACTGATGAAGAGAGAGAGTGAAGAGAACCGTGGAAATAACAGCATTTGTTCATGAAACACGAAACACAAATGAACTTGACTTGGTCAAGGAATGTTCCTCAGAGTTTGTTCCAGAAAATATTGTAAATGTTTTCTGGATATTACGATGATTGTTAACACTTCAAAGAAAGTCAAAATTCTTCATTAAAACTTGAATCTTTTCTCTTGTTCAGTTTACTGTGATTAATAAGTTTTTGTCTGTGATTAGTCTCAGTACCAGGAGCAGCACCGACCACCACAAGGCACTTTTTACTCTCTTGTTCACCATCAGCACAAATCTGACTTTTATTTCATAAGTTAGATGATTTCACACACTCTCTCTCTTTTATTTATTGTAAAACTGACATAGATTACACTCTCATTTTCACTCTCAGCCAACATGAACTGGATTGAATTAAAACGACATCAACACAAATGTTCAACACTTGTTGATCGATAGTTGAAATGGACTCTGATCTCTGATTGTAGCTTTTAAAATGTGAGGATTTCCATGTTTTTCAGTATCCTTGTTGATGTAGGAATGGGGGGGGGCTGTTAATTGGATTCTCAATGAGGATGATGGTGTCATGGTTTCCCAGTGTAGTTTTTTAGTTTTACTCACTCCCCTGTTTTTCCAGATCCTGCCACCCTAATCAGCCAGAGATCCACTCTTCCCTTCACCTGTGCTTCCCCACCCAGCTCCACACCTGGTTTCCCTCATCAGCAGTTCCCCTCATATACCGGCCCATTTCCACCTTCTTGTTTGCCAGATTGTCGTGTGCTTTTGCCTCGCTTTCCAGCCTTCCTGATTTCTGTCCTGTTCCTGCCTGCCTGCCTGTAACCCTTAATGATTCTTGGTTTATGGATTTTTGCCTGTCTGTTTTTGGTTTTGTTTGCCTGATCTGCCTGACTACCCGGTTTGACCCCTGCCTGCCTTTTGACAAAGATTAAAGCCTCTTGGACTCTGATTCTGCCTGGTGTTGTGCATTTGGGTTATCTGTCCTGTCTGAGCCGTGACAGTACAATCTGGCCAAGACTGAACCCAGCCAACATGGACCTACCACGTAAGGAAGAGGATTTGTGGGATTTTTTTATGGGGACCAAGTGGCGTTCTACCACCGTACGGTGAAGGGGACAGAGACATGCCCCCAGTTCCAGCCTGTTGCTGTTCCTGAGGTGGCCCCGGACACACCCCAGTCTCTTCCCCCTTTCTGGGGAACACGCCTGGCTCTGGGTGGGCCCAGAGGCCTGCAGGCTCAGGGGAGACAACGACGGCGTCAGCCCCAGCCCCAGCTTGTTCCTGCTCCCCGAGAATCGGCTGATAACATGCGCTGGGCCAAGGAGGAGGAGTATTGGGACCCCTTTTGGGGAACACGCCTGGCTCTGGGTGGGCCCAGGAGCCTTCAGGGCAGGCAACGACGACCGCGTCAGCGCCAGCCCCAGCTTGTTCCGGCTCCAGCTCCTGCTCCGGCTCCTGCTCCGGCTCCTGTTCCAGCTGCTGCTCCGGCTCCTGTTCCAGCTGCTGCTCCGGCTCCTGTTCCAGCTGCTGCTCCGGCTCCTGTTCCAGCTCCAGCTCCTGCTCCGGCTCCTGTTCCGGCCCCCTGCATCCTGTCTGCTCCTGTTCCGGCCCCCCGCATCCTGTCTGCTCCTGTTCCGGCCCCCCGCATCCTGTCTGCTCCTGTTCCGGGCCCCCGCATCCTGTCTGCTCCTGTTCCGGCCCCCCGCATCCTGTCTGCTCCTGTTCCGGCCCCCCGCATCCTGTCTGCCCCTGTTCCGGCCCCCCGCCTCCTGGCTGCCCCTGTTCCGGCCCCCCGCCTCCTGGCTGCCCCGGTTCCGGCCCCCCGCCTCCTGGCTGCCCCGGTTCCGGCTCCCCGCCTCCTGTCAGCCCCGACTCCGGCTCCCCGACTCCTGTCAGCCCCGACTCCGGCTCCCCGCCTCCTGTCAGCCCCGACTCTTGTTCCTGAGGCGGTCCCGCAGCCCTCGGTTCCTGAGGCGGTCCCGCAGCCCTCGGTTCCTGAGGCGGCCCCGCCGGTCTCTGTTCTGGAGGTGGTCTCTGTTCCCCTTCCTGAGGCGATCCTGGATGGATCTGCCGCAGTCCCAGACCGACCCCCTGACCAGTCTGCCGCAGTCCCAGACCGACCCCCTGACCAGTCTGCTGCAGTCCCAGACCGACCCCCTGACCAATCTGCTGCAGTCCCAGACCGACCCCCTGACCAATCTGCTGCAGTCCCAGACCGACCCCCTGACCAGTCTGCCAAGCCCCCAGACCGACCCCCTGACCAGTCTGCCGCAGTCCCAGACCGACCCCCTGACCAGCCTGCCACAGTCCCAGACCGACCCTCTGACCAGCCTGCCGCAGTCCCAGACCGACCCCCTGACCAGCCTGCCGCAGTCCCAGACCGACCCCCTGACCAGTCTGCCGCAGTCCCAGACCGACCCCCTGACCAGCCTGCCGCAGTCCCAGACCGACCCCCTGACCAGCCTGCCGCAGTCCCAGACCGACCCCCTGACCAGCCTGCCGCAGTCCCAGACCGACCCCCTGACCAGCCTGCCAAGCCCCCAGACCGACCCCCTGACCAGCCTGCCAAGCCCCCAGACCGACCCCCTGACCCGCCTGCCAAGCCCCGAGACCGACCTCCGGATCCGCCTGCCAAGCCCCGAGACCGACCCCCGGATCCGCCTGCCAAGCCCCGAGACCGACCCCCGGATCCGCCTGCCAAGCCCCGAGACCGACCCCCTGACCAGCCTGCCAAGCCCCCAGACCGACCTCCTGACCCGCCTGCCAAGCCCCGAGACCGACCCCCGGATCCGCCTGCCAAGCCCCGAGACCGACCCCCGGATCCGCCTGCCAAGCCCCGAGACCGACCCCCTGACCAGCCTGCCAAGCCCCCAGACCGACCCTCTGACCAGCCTGCCAAGCCCCGAGACCGACCCCCTGACCAGCCTGCCAAGCCCCCAGACCGACCCCCGGACCAGCCTGTTACGCCCCGAGGGCGACCCCCCGAACTGCCTCACCGGTCTGCCCGGCACCGAGGACGGCCCCCGGAGCTTTGGCCGTTTGTTGGCCGGGGCCCTCCTCCGGACCCACTCCTCCCGCCCTGGGTGGGTGGTTTTGGGACATCTGGAATCTGTCCCTTGAGGGGGGGGTTCTGTCATGGTTTCCCAGTGTAGTTTTTTAGTTTTACTCACTCCCCTGTTTTTCCAGATCCTGCCACCCTAATCAGCCAGAGATCCACTCATTCCCTTCACCTGTGCTTCCCCACCCAGCTCCACACCTGGTTTCCCTCATCAGCAGTTCCCCTCATATACCGGCCCATTTCCACCTTCTTGTTTGCCAGATTGTCGTGTGCTTTTGCCTCGCTTTCCAGCCTTCCTGATTTCTGTCCTGTTCCTGCCTGCCTGCCTGTAACCCTTAATGATTCTTGGTTTATGGATTTTTGCCTGTCCGTTTTTGGTTTTGTTTGCCTGATCTGCCTGACTACCCGGTTTGACCCCTGCCTGCCTTTTGACAAAGATTAAAGCCTCTTGGACTCTGATTCTGCCTGGTGTTGTGCATGTGGGTTCTCTGTCCTGTCTGAGCCGTGACAGATGGATGCGTACCAGACGGTGGAGGAGCCGTTTACTGAGTTCTGGGGGGGTTATGACCTTTGAATGACCTAATACAGGTGTGTTTGGATGTGATTTAATGACCCTGGGGGAGGCCATGCACCCAGCGGGGTATGGGGGAGTGGTGTGAGGTCGGGGGAGGAAGTAAACCGGTTGAATCTGTCCCCCCGAAGAGCCTGTCAGCGTTGTCTGGTTCCCTCTGCTGAGCCAAACGGTACCAGCCGTGAAGAGAATCTAACAACCCGTGCTGCTCCATGAAGTTAAAAAGAATGAATTAAATGACACGACTGGATTCCAGCCAAGTCTCTCCGTCCTCTGGTCCTGCTCTGACCTGGTAGGGAATAACGCTGCGTCTGTTTCATCCTGGTGTCTCTGGATCAAACCAGCACCAAACCAGCATCAAACCAGCATCAAACCAACATCAAACCAGCATCAAACCAGCATCAAACCAAACCAGCATCACACCAGCATCAAACCAGCATCAAACCAGCACCAAACCAGCTTCAAACCAAACCAGCATCAAACCAGCACCAAACCAGCAGCAAACCAGCATCAAACCAGCATCAAACCAACATCAAACCAGCATCAAACCAGCATCAAACCAGCATCAAACCAGCATCAAACCAGCATCAAACCAGCATCAAACCAGCATCAAATCAGCATCAAACCAGCATCAAACCAACATCAAACCAGCATCAAACCAGCATCAAACCAGCATCAAACAAGCATCAAACCAACATCAAATCAGCATCAAACCAGCACCAAACCAACATCAAATCAGCATCAAACCAGCACCAAACCAACATCAAACCAGCATCAAACCAGCATCAAACCAACATCAAACCAGCATCAAACCAGCACCAAACAGCATCAAACCAGCATCACATCAGCATCAAACCAGCATCAAACCAGCATCAAATCAGCATCAAACCAGCATCAAACCAGCACCAAACCAGCATCAAACCAGCATCAAACCAGCATCAAACCAGCATCAAATCAGCATCAAACCAGCATCAAACCAAACCAGCATCAAACCAGCATCAAACCAACATCAAACCAGCATCAAACCAGCATCAAACCAACATCAAATCAGCATCAAACCAGCACCAAACCAACATCAAACCAGCATCAAACCAGCATCAAACCAGCATCAAACCAGCATCAAACCAGCATCAAATCAGCATCAAACCAGCATCAAACCAAACCAGCATCAAGCCAGCATCAAACCAAACCAGCATCAGACCAGCATCAAACCAAACCAGCATCAGACCAGCATCAAACCAGCACCAAACCAACACCAAACCAGCAGCAAACCAGCATCAAACCAGCACCAAACCAGCACCAAACCAGCATCAAACCAAACCAGCAGCAAACCAGCATCAAATCAGCATCAAACCAGCACCAAACCAGCAGCAAACCAGCATCAAATCAGCACCAAACCAGCATCAAACCAGCACCAAACCAGCATCAAACCAGCACCAAACCAGCATCAAACCAGCATCAAACCAGCATCAAACCAGCACCAAACCAAACCAGCATCAAACCAGCACCAAACCAGCACCAAACCAGCACCAAACCAGCATCAAACCAGCACCGAACCAGCACCAAACCAGCATCAAACCAGCACCAAACCAGCATCAAATCAGCATCAAACCAGCACCGAACCAGCACCAAAACAGCATCAAACCAGCATCAAACAGCATCAAACCAAACCAGCACCAAACCAGCACCAAACCAGCACCAAACCAAACCAGCATCAAACCAGCATGAAACCAGCATCAAACGAGCATCAAACCAGCATCAAACCAAACCAGCACCAAACCAGCATCAAACAGCATCAAACCAAACCAGCACCAAACCAGCATCAAACCAGCATCAAACCAGCATCAAACCAGCATCCAACCAGCATCAAACCAGCACCAAACCAGCAACAAACCAGCATCAAACCAGCATCAAACCAAACCAGCATCAAACCAGCAACAAACCAGCATCAAACCAGCAGCAAACCAGCATCAAACCAAACCAGCATCAAACCAGCATCAAACCAGCATCAAACCAGCACCAAACCAGCACCAAACCAGCATCAAACCAGCATCAAACCAGCATCAAACCAACACCAAACCAGCAACAAACCAGCATCAAACCAGCATCAAACCAGCAACAAACCAGCATCAAACCAGCATCAAACCAAACCAGCATCAAACCAGCAACAAACCAGCATCAAACCAGCAGCAAACCAGCATCAAACCAAACCAGCATCAAACCAGCATCAAACCAGCATCAAACCAGCACCAAACCAGCACCAAACCAGCATCAAACCAGCATCAAACCAACACCAAAACAGCATCAAACCAAACCAGCACCAAACCAGCACCAAACCAGCATCAAACCAGCATCAAACCAGTACCAAACCAGCATCAAACCAGCATCAAACCAGCACCAAACCAGCATCAAATTAGCATCAAACCAGCACCAAACCAGCATCAAACCAGCATCAAACCAGTACCAAACCAGCATCAAACCAGCATCAAACCAGCACCAAACCAGCATCAAATTAGCATCAAACCAGCACCAAACCAGCATCAAACCAGCATCAAACCAGCACCAGCACCAAACCAGCATCAAACCAGCATCAAACCAGCATCAAACCAGCATCAAACCAGCATCAAATCAGCATCAAACCAGCATCAAACCAGCACCAAACCAGTACCAAACCAGCATCAAATCAGCACCAAACCAGCATCAAATCAGCACCAAACCAGCACCAAACCAGCACCAAACCAGCACCAAATCAGCATCAAACCAGCACCAAACCAGCATCAAATCAGCACCAAACCAGCACCAAACCAGTACCAAACCAGCATCAAATCAGCATCAAACCAGCATCAAACCAGCATCAAACCAGCACCAAACCAGCATCAAATCAGCACCAAACCAGCACCAAACCAGTACCAAACCAGCATCAAATCAGCATCAAACCAGCATCAAACCAGCATCAAACCAGCACCAAACCAGCATCAAACCAGCATCAAATCAGCATCAAACCAGCATCAAACCAGCATCAAACCAGCATCAAACCAGCATCAAACCAGCATCAAACCAGCACCAAACCAGCACCAAACCAGCACCAAACCAGCACCAAACCAGCATCAAACCAGCACCAAACCAGCACCAAACCAGCACCAAACCAGCATCAAACCAGCACCAAACCAGCACCAAACCAGCACCAGCACCAAACCAGCATCAAATCAGCATCAAACTAGCACCAAACCAGTACCAAACCAGCACCAGCACCAAACCAGCATCAAACCAGCATCAAACCAAACCAGCATCAAACCAGCATCAAACCAAACCAGTACCAAACCAGCACCAGCACCAAACCAGCATCAAACCAGCATCAAACCAGCATCAAACCAGCATCAAACCAAACCAGCATCAAACCAGCATCAAACCAGCACCAAACCAGCAGCAGGGATTTCAGACCACGATCACATCTGACCCTGGAGGGAAGTCCAGACTTCTGGATACCGGCCATGAACAGTGATCCAACACTAGACGCTGTGTTGTCATGGAGACCAGCGAGGTAGATGATGGTCCGACTGAAGGCTTCATCACAGCCGTGGAGCAGCGTTCTCCATCTCACTAGTTTGTAGTTTCCATCGATGGATCAAAGGCCAATGGAAATAACAGGAAGTTGGCAGTTTAAAGAGATTAAAGGTATTGTGACATAATTTTTAACATGCTTTTAACACTATTAAAAGTCTTGGCCAATATCCCTCAAATGTGTCTAAAAGGGTGTAACAAGAAAAACTTCACTCCAGTACTCCATGCCTGGCTTTTTATGACAGTGTTTTTTTGCGCCGTGAAAAACGCGTCCTTTTCCCCCTTTCCTGTCAATCATTGCCCCGCTCCTCCTCCAAACCTCCTCCAACCAACCGCTACACACTTCTGCCGTCTCCACACACACACGCGCACACCGAACCACAAACACCCACACACACAGCCCAGACAGGGCGACTACAACCCGGGGAAGAAGTCCCTGGACCAAAGGACTGGAAGGCAGCACCGTAGCTCCCCGCAAGCAATACGCTAACAGCGGCGTCGGAGAGTTAAGCCGGGAGCGACAGGCGAAGCATGCACGGAAAAGGAGCACGGCGAAGCAGTCCACAGCAAACAATCACAAAAATAAAGGCATGTGAGCAGCAATGTCCCCTTATCTTAAGTCCAGTCAGTGGCCGCGGGTCTTCTTAGCAGTTTTCCTCCGGTGATGAGAACAGAGGGGGCTCTAAACAGCTCCGTGTTAAGCCTGATTTATGGTTCCGCGTTAAATCGACGCAGAGCCTACGCCGTAGGGTTCAGCGTACGGTGCACGTAGCCGCGTAACCCTACGCCGTAGGCTCTGCGTTGGTGTAACGCGGAACCATAAATCAGCCTTTATGGTGCGCTGGAGAGGAGAGGAGGCAGGGAGCTGGGTGGAGGGGGCGGTGATTTAGCGGGTCTATACGTAACGGCCCGCAACCAAACCAGATGCGCCGTTTTTGCATAATTATGCGGAAAATCCCAGAAAGCACACAATACACTGAATGTTAAAAGTTCGTTTTTTTTGGGTGTAATTGATGTCAAGACACCCAACAAAACACAAAAAATCAAGAAAAATGTGTTTTTCATGTCACAATACCTTTAAGGCCAAAACATTAAAGAAAATGTGCATTTTTCTTTTAAATGACGATGTCAGTGTTTGTGATACAAATTATATTTACCTTTACTTAAATGTTTTATTCAAATGAAGCCTGTATGGCATGGTGCTGCCCTCAGATAACAAACCATATATCTAGACTTCACGCTACTCTGTTAACGTTTTGGAGGGAATTTGGATGTTTAAATATTACTAGACATGTCTATGTCCAATACAAAGAGGGGTTAAAGTTCATGTGCATTCTTAATTAATGTCTCTTCATGTTAGTGGACAGTGTCAGTTTAAGTGTTTTTGTCACTTCACTTTAATTCAACCTACTTTTTACATCACAGCAATTTATTTTTTCACTTTGTTGTGTTTTTTATCCTGATTCTCCATTTGCAATTGTATATTTCTATTTTTAACATGACCCTTTTCTTATTTTTAATACCTTTGTCTCTTTATTGCGTGAGTGCTGCTGAGTCCCCAAACTTCCTCCAGGATCAATAAAGTACCCGCCTGTCTTGGGTTCGAGTCACAGACCAAATCCATTTTATTTGGGTTGGAGTTTCTGAGGTTAGAAATCCTGCAAATGCTAATATTTAATGTGTGAGCATTTCTGTCCAGAGAACTCAGAACTGAATGTATGTTTGCAACCTGTAACGGTAAAGAGAAAGTGATGTTTTAAATGATCTGAGACATTTATTAAGTCTGAAAGAAAGTAAGTTGAGGACTGTCTAAGTGCTTGTTGAAAAATAAAAAAGTGAGTTTAAAAACACACAATAATCTGCAATGGAGTGTTGAATGTTTTAAATAACTTGGAGAAAAAATGAGTAAATGTTAAAAGTAGTCTGTCTCCATCTAGAGGGCCAGAAAATAAGTTGGACGAATAATTAAAAGTTTAAATAAATGTCTCCCTCTAGTGGATACATAAATTACTACTTTAATATTTGTCTTGTCTCCCTCTAGTGGAGATATAAAATCTCTGCGTTTAAAAATTGAATCTCTGGAAATTGTTGTGTTTTTTTATTAATTCCCAAAGTGGGGAAATGTTCTTGGTACGGCACAGAAGTAACAATATACACCAAAGTGAATTTAAGAATATATGCAAAATATAAACAAGTATAAAGGAACAACATACATATACAATAAAGGGCTGCAAGCAGCGCTGATCAGGCCCTCGCACTCATGCCCCTACTGCCATGTGTTGAAAGGGAAAAACATGAAACATGGTTTAAAGCAAAAATGTTGCCTAATGATGAGTGTATTGCTGATGCAAAATTTGGATTTCATGTGATGAAGGAAATGAAAATGGTAATGTGGTGGATGACATTAATCCTAATGAAAGTGTTTCAAACATTGATAAACGCTCAAATCATAGGAGCCATCACAGTGGTAGGTCAAGTACCACATCCTCTGCAGCCAGAAAGGCTGAAGCAGAAAAGGCAGCACTTGTTGCTCGTGCTGTAGCCTTAAAGCAAAGGCTTTGGAGGAGCAGGAGGAGCAGCTGAGGAGGAAAAGAGAGCAGCTTGATTTGGAAGCTGAAATAACTGCGTTATTGACCACGTGAGCAGCAGCAGCCAAAAGCGCGTTGACCAGGTTACTCTAGGTCAAACATTCTCAGTAGCCAAAAAGCATTAGGCTTGGCTCCTTCAATAAGGATCTTTTTTATTTATCCTTTATTTATCCAGGAAAGTCCCATTGAAATACAATATCTCTTCTGCCAGGGAGTCCTGGTCAAGATGCAGCAGAAAAATAAATTCAGTTTCATATAAAAGGAAATACATACAAGGACAAGTAACTTTACAAAAAAATAAAAACATATCAAAACAAGAAACAAACAAACATAAAACATACAAGGATCAGAAAGCTAAAAAGAATTCATGACAAGAATGACACTTGATTAAAAACAATGACATTGTTCTGTGAAAACTGATTTTAACATGTTTGAACATGTTAAGAGAGGATAAATATTAAAGTTGAGTTTGTGTTGGAGCTCATTCCAAGCTTGCGGTAAATAAAAAGAAAAGGCCGATTTACCAACTCTGTTCCAGTGCTTGTTTTCTCTGATGATCTAGTGTTATATAGTAGAGTAATATTTTAATACATTAGATATGTACAGCGGTAGTTTACCCAGTAACGCTTTTGCAATAAATATTAACATATGTCTTTTTCTCCTTAGACTCAGTGAAGTCCATTCAACCGTTTGATACAAATTACAATGATGTGTACGTGCACTTGAACCAGTTACAAACCACAAGGCAGCATGATAGACGACATCCAGTTTTTTCAAAAGAAATGAAGATGCATGCATGTAAATGACATCACCATAGTCTAATACTGACAAAAAGGTACTTTGTACCAATCTTTTTCTAGCAACAAAAGGAAAACATTTTTTTGCACGAAAATAAAAACCTAACTTTGGTCTGAGCTTTTTTAGGAGGCTATCAATATGAACTTATCATCCAGCCAGATCCCAAGGTATTTATACAATGTAACCCTCTCTCAAGGTGAGTGCCATCTAGTGTTAAGATTTCACAATCAGAATCTAATGACCGGGAACGCGTAAAAATCATGTATTTAGTCTTTTTAGAGTTTAAAATCAGTTTTAATTTAACAAGTGACTCCTGCAATATATTAAAAGCAGACTGCAAATAATCCATTGCCTTCTTTACAGATGGTGCCAAAGCGTAGATAATTGTGTCATCTGCATAGATATGTATCTTTACTAGACTTAATCCTACACCAAGATCATTTATATAAATAGAAAATAAAATTGGTCCCAAGATAGAACCTTGAGGAACACCTGTCTTTAAAGTTAGAGGTGCAGAGTTATAATTGTCTATGGACACACACTGACTTCTCCCAGTCAGATAGTTGGAAAACCAATTCAGTACAGGGTTACTAAAACCTATATATTTGAGTCTATGCAGAAGAAGACCATGATCCACTGAGTCAAATGCTTTGGCAAGATCAATAAAAAGTGCAGCACATGATTTTTTTTCATCCAAAGCTGTAATAATATCATCTGTGACTGACGTGGCTGCAGTTACAGTGCTATGCCCTTGCCTAAAACCTGACTGAGTTTGACTTAAAATATTATTTTTAGTCAAAAAATGCTTTAGCTGTTCATCTACAAGGGATTCAAAGATTTTGGCTATACCGGACAGTCTGGAAATAGGGCGATAATTATCCAGGACAGAAGAATCTCCACCTTTTAATAATGGAAAAACAAATGCTGAATCAAACCACTGCTTAAACTAAGATTAAAAATAGAGGCAATGGGTCTTGCGATCAAATCTGCAGCTGTATTTAAAAAATAAGGTTAAATTTGGTCAGGGCCGGCAGACTTTTTACAGTCCAGACTAGATAGAGCTTTGTAAACCTGAGTGGGAGAAATGGGGAGACATTCAAAACTATTTCCAGGACAGGTGGCTACACTGTCTTTCACATCTGCAGGGAGATTGGAGAGATTTGAGAGAATGACTAAGCCTGCATTGATAAAATGCTTATTAAAGCCTCTGCTATATTTTCTTTACCCTTAATTTCGCTCTGATTTACCTTATAATGATCAGGAAGAGTAGAGGTTGTCATAGACCCTGATGAAGATTTAATTCATTTCCAAAATGTTCTTGGATCATTAAGATTTTCATTTATCAAGTTAAGATAATACTCACTTTTTGCATTTTTTACCAACTTAGTGCATTTATTTCTTAATGCCCTATACTGTACCCAGTCACCAGCAATATTACTTATTTTAGCCTTGGCCCATGCCTTATCTCTTTCTCTAATAGAAAATGAGATTGACTCATTAAACCATGGGTTGTCTCTACCACTAACTCTGAATCTTCTTACAGGTGCATGTTTATTAATTAGGGCCATGAAAGGTGTTTTAAAATAACTCCATGCCAAATCAGCATCCGCCATCACACAGACAAGGTCCAAGTCGCTATTAAACAAGTCATGCAAAAAGGCTTGTTGATTAAAATATTTATAATTTCTTCTGAAAATATAACGCGGTTTAGTTTTTGATAGTTTGCAGTTTCTAACACAGGAAACTGTACAGTGATCACTCACACCATTACTAAATATTCCAACTGCAGAGTATTTTTGTGGAGCATTTATAAGAATAACATCAAGCAATGTAGACTTATCAAAATTTTTTGAATTTAACCGAGTTGGAAAGTTAATTAGTTGCGACAGATTTAGAGCCTCACAAATGTCCTTAAGTGAGTTTGAGGATGTCGTGAGCCAGTCCCAGTTTAAATCTCCCAATAAAACAAACTCCTTGTCTTTTGTAGTCAACATTAGTAGTTTTCTTCCGTTAATCAGGAGTTTTGTTTGGCAGTGTCCATGATGTATTATTGGACACCGTTTGTGGAAGAGTTGATGCAGAGAAACAGTTCAACATCCAAACCTCCAGAACAAACATTGTGGAGAGAGAACTCCCCAGTGGCAACGTCAGAACAAATCCTCCACTGCTGCTCTGGAAGTGAAAATCCTCTCTTCTTTAGAGGCAGGATGGACTCAGGTGCTCTGCAAAAGAACTTCTCACAGGTAAAACAAAACCAACATAGACTGAACACAGACTGCCAGACCCAAAGGCCTGAACCATCAGTGAAACTCAGGACAAAGGAAAAAGGTGAATTTGATCCCGTTTGGTTATTCATACAGTGTTCAATCACATTGTTAAGATAAGATAAGATAAGATAAGATAAGATAAGATAAGATAAGATAAGATCATCCTTTATTTCTCCCTCAATGGGGAAACTCACATGTTTAGCAGCAGTAACTTAACACACACATGCAGGTGAGGAGTAAAAAAGTAAAAAGTAAAAAATATATATAATTACGAAATATAGACAGTATTTACATTGCAATGGAAATAAAAGTAAAAAGAAAGAAGAAAAAAAACAGTGCAAAAAACAGCAGGTAGAATGTGTGTGAGGTAACAGACAGATATCGCACATCTGGTTATTGTTATTGCACGTGTTATTGTCCGTTAACTACTGAGATCAGCCTGGTTGTGGAGTCTGATGGTGCTGATGGATCTCCATGGTTCTGATGGATCTCTCCATGGTGCTGATGGATCTCCATGGTGCTGATGGATCTCCATGGTGCTGATGGATCTCTCCATGGTGCTGATGGATCTCCATGGTGCTGATGGATCTCTCCATGGTTCTGATGGATCTCCATGGTGCTGATGGAGCTCTCCATGGTTCTGATGGATCTCCATGGTTCTGATGGATCTCTCCATGGTGCTGATGGATCTCCATGGTGCTGATGGATCTCTCCATGGTGCTGATGGATCTCCATGGTTCTGATGGATCTCTCCATGGTGCTGATGGATCTCCATGGTGCTGATGGATCTCTCCATGGTTCTGATGGATCTCTCCATGGTTCTGATGGATCTCTCCATGGTGCTGATGGATCTCTCCATGGTTCTGATGGATCTCTCCATGGTTCTGATGGATCTCTCCATGGTTCTGATGGATCTCTCCATGGTTCTGATGGATCTCCATGGTTCTGATGGATCTCCATGGTTCTGATGGATCTCTCCATGGTTCTGATGGATCTCCATGGTTCTGATGGATCTCCATGGTGCTGATGGATCTCTCCAGTTATAGTACCGGTTATATATATATATATATATATATATATATATATATATATATATATATATATATATATATATATATATATATATATATATATATATATATATATATATATATATATATATATATACCTTATATATATTCTTTTTTTTTAACTCACAAATTACTTTGGTTAAAATTGCCTTTATTTGTTGTTAAGTTGCAGGACCCCTGCAGTACCTCCGCGGCCCCCTAGGGGTCGCAGACCCCCGGTTGAAGACCACTGCTCTAATCCATTTGTGTATTTAATAGAGCCTGACTGATATCTGCTAATACGACCTATTTGCCAACTGTTTTGGCATTATAAAGAAATGTACTCACTAGTGAAATAAACCTGTGAAAAAAAAGAAGGAAACTGAGACGAGGAAAACATCGTTTGGAACATTTTGTACAGTCTGCAACTGAAACAGAACTTTAACATAAAATGTTGCTCAAAGAGCTATTTTTTGTGAAAAATAACATTGTAAACTCTATCGTTACTCCTCATAAACAGCACACATAACTAATGTAAGGGAAATCCATTTATGTTTTATAATTCTGAAATAAAACAGCAAGGAAACAAGAAGAGAAGAAGATTCAGTGAAATGAAACAGACAAAAGGCTGTTTTTAGCTGTAAACCAGGAGGTAGTGGAGACGGAGATGGATCTGGAACAGCAGAGATGAAGATGGAACAGCAGAGATGGATCTGGAACAGCAGAGATGGAGATGGAACAGCAGAGATGGAGATGGAACAGCAGAGATGAAGATGGAACAGCAGAGATGGAACAGCAGAGATGAAGATGGAACAGCAGAGATGGAGATGGAACAGCAGAGATGGAGATGGAACAGCAGAGATGGATCTGGAACAGCAGAGATGGAGATGGAACAGCAGAGATGGAGATGGAACAGCAGAGATGAAGATGGAACAGCAGAGATGAAGATGGAACAGCAGAGATGAAGATGGAACAGCAGAGATGAAGATGGAACAGCAGAGATGGATCTGGAACAGCAGAGATGGATCTGGAACAGCAGAGATGAAGATGGAACAGCAGAGATGAAGATGGAACAGCAGAGATGGATCTGGAACAGCAGAGATGAAGATGGAACAGCAGAGATGGAACAGCAGAGATGAAGATGGAACAGCAGAGATGGATCTGGAACAGCAGAGATGGATCTGGAACAGCAGAGATGAAGATGGAACAGCAGAGATGGAACAGCAGAGATGGATCTGGAACAGCAGAGATGAAGATGGAACAGCAGAGATGAAGATGGAACAGCAGAGATGGAGATGGAACAGCAGAGATGAAGATGGAACAGCAGAGATGAAGATGGAACAGCAGAGATGGATCTGGAACAGCAGAGATGGATCTGGAACAGCAGAGATCAAGATGGAACAGCAGAGATGAAGATGGAACAGCAGAGATGAAGATGGAACAGCAGAGATGGAACAGCAGAGATGGAGATGGAACAGCAGAGATGGAGATGGAACAGCAGAGATGGAGATGGAACAGCAGAGATGAAGATGGAACAGCAGAGATGGAGATGGAACAGCAGAGATGAAGATGGAACAGCAGAGATGAAGATGGAACAGCAGAGATGGATCTGGAACAGCAGAGATGAAGATAGAACATTCCAGGGTTAGGGTTAGAACTCGTTTCCAAACATCTCCAGGACATCGGGGTCAGAACTGCAGCTGAGGTTTACTCCTGGTTTTATTCTATATACTTACTCCTGGTTTACATTTTATTGCTTTAAGTTTCATCTGACAGCAGTGACCTGGTTCAAACTGGAAGTTTAGCACATTTATTCTCCATCAATTCAACTTGAAATGCTGTAGCTGCCTTTGAAGAGGAAGAGGTGATGGATTCTTATATTTCAGTAACATGTAACAGCAAATAAATACATACAGGTGTTTGGATTTATAACCTGGAAAAAGTCCTTTAATATCCTTGTGTTTGAGAAACTGTTGTTAAAAGAGAGTCAGTGGTCACCTGGTTTAAAGGCTCTTAAGAAGAACCTGGATTTCACATCTCTGCTGACAAAAACATCATTTTTTGACATCAAATTTATTCCAAGTGTTTGTTATTCAAAGCCGTCAGTTCTTCTTACAGTCGCTGACTGCAGTTGTAGCTGGGAAGTTTCTGATATTTAGCATGTTAGTTCTGGACATAAGGTTTTAAAAACCACCACTAACAAATTGGGAAAATCGCCCCCTAGTGGCCGGTTTGCAGAAAATTCTAAATGTGTGTTATTTTAATAAAATCCTATTCTTTCACTGTAACTTAGTTCTGAGGTTCTGTTCATCTTCAGCCTGGATGAATGAATGAATGAATGAATGAATGAATGAATGAATGAATGAATGAATGAATGAATGAATGAGGAATTAAGGAATGGGGGTGAAAATATGGATCTAGAGATTTTTGGGCAAAAAATTACCTTCAAAATTAAATGTGACCTTCAACATGACCTTGAAATAGGAAATTTATCTCAGAATTGAATTCCTAGCACCAAAAAAGTAGATAAAGTGACAATATACAACAATCTAGGACTGAGAGAAGCTGAGATATGACCCTTGGTCTTTTCGGCGGGAGCCATTTTTAATTTTCTGCACACCGGCCACTAGGGGGCGACACCAAACCGGCCACTAGGGGGCGTCACCAAACCGGCCACTAGGGGGCGTCACCAAACCGGCCACTAGGGGGCGTCACCAAACCGGCCACTAGGGGGCGTCACCAAACCGGCCACTAGGGGGAGTCACCATTTGTTTGCGGTGGTTTTTGAAAACCTTATGTTCATAACTAACACCAGGCCAAATGCTCCGGATCCTCTCTCTTTGTCCACCTTTATCTAGTCACTACACTGCACATCTTCAACCCAACAACAGCAATAACTGAAATGGTGGGTGTTCCCACGGCTGATCTGTGTTTGCTGATTAAAGCTGACACAAACACTGACATGTTAGATAATCAGAATCATTAACACACGTTCATGGATCTGGAGCGTCAGGACTTCAGACGTAGAAGAGCTGCACTTGTTTTCCAACCATGACCAGGTTTTCCGGGCTGATTGTTGCTTTCCAGGCTCTTTAGTGATTGTGTTTTTATCTTCCTGTGTCTTTGGTGATGTTGGTCAGCTGTCAATCACAAATCCATCCCAACAGTGTGTGTGAAGCTGCAGCAGAATCGTCCCTGATTATCCAGCAAACAGCAGAGTCCAGGTCCTGTGGAGCCAAACCAAGGCCATGAGTTTTTAAATAAAAAAAAGATCTGAAACTGGAAAAAAAATAAATTGGAAACTTTCGTAATCAAAACTTGAATTTTCATGTTTAAATCTTAGTTTTTCAATTACAATTTCATTTTTAAACTTTGAAAAAAAAGATGTGAAACTGAAATAAAAGATGTGAAACTGAAAAAAAGATCCGAAACTGGAAAAAAAAGATCTGATACTGAAAGAAAATGATGTGAAACTTAGAAAAAAAAGATGTGAAACTGAAAAAAAATGATCACAAACTGAAAGAAAAAAATTGAAACTGTAAAATAATAAGTTCAATCAATCATAATCAACCGTTGGATTTTCAGGTTCAAATCTTAGTTTTTCAATTACAATTTCATTTTTAAACTTTAAAAAAAGAAGAAAAAAAGAAACTGAAAAAAAAGATTTGAAACTGAAAAAAAAAAGATCTGAAACCGAAAAAAAAGATCAGAAACTGAAAGAAAAAAATTGAAACTGTAAAATAATAATTTCATAATCAATCAATCATAATCAATCGTTGGATTTTCAGGTTCAAATCTTAGTTTTTCAATTCCAATTTCATTTTCACATGAGCAGAACTTCTGGCCTGTGTTTGTCTCCGTACCTCCGTACCTCCGTCTCCGGCGTCAGTACGGCGTGAAGACGATGGAGCCCCGGCTCGCTCTGATTGGTCCAGGAGCCGGACGCAGGAAGGAGAACAGAGACGAGGACACGGCCGGCCGAGGACAGAGAGACACGGGGGGGGTGAGAGGGGAGGAGGAGCGGGAGAAAAGGGGGGATGAGGAGAGAGAGGAGGGAGGGAGGGAGATGGAGGAGGGAGGGAGGGAGATGGAGGAGGGAAGGGTGGAGGGATGAGGGCTGAGAGGAGAGGAAAAGAGAGAGGGAGAGAGGGAAGGCTTCACCGGCTCCTTCTGAGGAAACGAGTGAAGAAAGACGTGAGGACGAGAGGAGAGGAGAGAGGAAATAAGAAGAACAAGGAGATAAGGACACATAAGAGAATAGTATGAATGAACTCATGAACATTGTTAAAGTATCAACTCATTGATTTACACTAGTGATGCACCGATTGTTCGGTAACCGAAATGTTTCGGCCGAAAATGGCAAAAAAACACTTTGGGTGTTCGGTGGAATAAGTGGGAAAAAAAACAGAACAATTAATAACGGCGTTGTAAAATAAGGAAATAGACTGGCCGCTCCGTAACTGTTGCACCACAAACATAAATCGTTGGCCAACCAAAAACTAACCACATAAGAATTTTACCAACATTCACCAGGAGGTGGAACCAAAACAACATAAATCAATGTATTCCAGGTTTAGATGAGGAAATCAAACGTTAGAGCGTGGAGTGAAATGGTGCAAACATGTCAGCAGTGTGGAAGTATTTTAGAGTGTTAGAATAAAACAAGAATGGCTGTTTGACATGAATGTTCTGCTCAAATATCTAGAGGGGAAACATCTGCAAAGTCTTTCAGCTACAAGTTTGATTTATCATTTGAAATGATAAAAAACATTTTATTATTTATTTTATTTTTATTTAAGGCCTTTGTTACAATGTTCAGTCAGTTAAGCCTAACGTAAGTTCAAAGATGGCCAAAACATGTATTTTGCTAATGTATTTATTTTAAGTTATTGTTCTTTGCTGGTATAATGTCTGCTGGAATATTTAAAAAATGCTGGGAAATTAAAACATGTTCAGTTTTTTATGTTCAACAAATATTTTCTACCTTGTAATTTTGTAAAAGATTTTTTTCTTTTAAAAGCCTAAATCAAATGTATTTGATTTATGCAATGGTGAAAAAATTGGCAAAATAAATGAAAAACTGCTGAAGAACCATGTTCGGTATTCGGCCAAGTGTTTATTATTATTTTCGGTTTCAGACACAAATTTTCATTTCGGTGCATCACTAGTTTGAATCATGACCTTCCTATTGTAGCGATTGATCCGTGAGAGAGAGAGACTCACCGTGTTGCTGCGCTGCTGTTTGTTGTACGGACTGTATTTGGGTTTGGTTGGTTTTCCTGCCACTCTGTCTTTGTGCCTCCGGCTGGAAATGTGCTGCAACGATGACAAGGACACAAGAGTGAGGCAGGTCTATGTGAGGATGAAGGGATGATGATGAAAGAGTGAGGCAGGTCTATGTGCGGCGACCAGGTGTTTTTTTCATCACCATCGCTGCTGATCTGTGACTCTACGCTGCTGATCTGTGACTCTACGCTGCAGATCTGTGACTCTACGCTGCAGATCTGTGACTCTACGCTGCCCGTCTCACAGACGATGTGAAAAAAGAAGTGAAAACATGAATGCGGTGCTGGCTGTTATTCCGGGAGGTCTGATGAAGGAACTCCAACCGCTGGACGTCGGTGTGAACCGGCCGTTCACAGTGAGGCTGCAGCGGCGTGGGAGCGATGGACGACTGAGGGAGAACAGTTTCACCAAGAGTGGAAGGAAGGCAGCGCCGGGCAAGTTACACCAAGGTTTGCGGATGGATTGTAGATGCTAACGTGGGCTAACGTGTCTGCTGGGGCTGTTGTTCGGGCTTTTGCAAAAGCCGGCATCATTTTTACTTTTAGATGAAATCAACACTTAGGGCCTGATTTACTAAAGGTTTGCGTGCGTAAAAACGTGTGCAAACTTGACATCACCCGCAAACCAAAGTGCAAGCTGATCTACTAACAGCGTGCAAAGAGGACTGCGCCTCTCAAATGAGCCAAATATTCGTATTCAGCACCCCTGCCGTGAAAAGCACCCCCTCGTCTGACAAAAATGATATTCTCATTCCGTGTCACGTTCTGTTTAGCGTCCAGTTTTGTGTTAATGATTCATGTTTAAATGCGCTCATGGATTCCACAATAGTCATACTTTCCCACAATCACAGTCACAGATAACAAAAATCGGGTAAATGGTTATTGATGTCATTAATTAATAGCCTGCTTACTGTGTTGTCTTCCATAATATTTGTAAATATATATAATATAAACTCCTAAGTATGTGTTTGTGTGAGTGTGTATATATAAATATATTGAAGTGTCAGTGTGTTGTTTTTTTTCTTGGTCTACTTATCATTGAATATACGAGGGGGTGCTTTTCACGGCAGGGGTGCTGAATACGGCACAACAATTTGCCTCTTCCACTAATATCTCTAACTCCAACTCGTCAAATTTCATTTTGCGCTCGCAAACCGTAAGACACGCAACACCTCATTTAAATACTGCGGTTTGCACCTGTTATCAATTGCGCACGCAATCTTAGTTGATCACCCGCAAAACACACAACAACAGCACGTGCAAACTTTTTCAGTGCACACGCAATTTAGTACTCTTTATTTAGGATCTTAGTAAATCGGGCCCTAAAAGAGCAGTCCGATGCAGCGAGCAGGTGAGAGGAGTTTCTACCTGCAGGTGAGATGAGTTTCTACCTGCAGGTGAGATGAGTTTCTACCTGCAGGTGAGATGAGTTTCTACCTGCAGGTGAGATGAGTTTCTACCTGCAGGTGAGATGAGTTTCTACCTGCAGGTGAGGTGAGTTTCTACCTGCAGGTGAGATGAGTTTCTACCTGCTTCAGCTGGATCTCAGAGTTAACGTGGACGTCGCAGATCTGGCAGTGGAAGGTTTTGTTCTGCAGGCCGGAGACCTTCGGGCCCGGGCTGCTGCCGGTCCTCGGTTTGGCTCCGGGTCGGGGGAAAGCTTTGATCGGCCCGGAGCCACTTCGAGCCTCCAGCATCGTTTTGTGTTTTGAACCTGGAAGCAGAAACACAGAACACACAAGAGGATAATTATGATTAGGCCTGTGTTGAAAAAAACGATTTTCCGATTCTAAATCGATTCTCATATTAATTCCTAAAAATCGATTCATGTCTAAAGATCGATTTATTTTTCATCATTACAACTTTTAGTATTTTTTTTGTTTATGCCCAAAACAAGGAATGTTTTGTTGGACACCAGAATAACTGGTGCCATGTTTTTACCTTTAAATATGTTTAAAGGTATGAAAACATTAAAGTTTTCAGTTATAGTTGCATAAATTGTCTATATTTCTTTGCTTTATATACCGCCTTTGGGTTATATTTGCATAAAATGCTAAAAACCAAATTCTCAAAAGTTAAAAACCAAAATAGACCAAAATGGAAAAAATAAAAACAGAACGTGGGAAAAAATAAAACTGATTTCTACGTCTCTATTTCCTCCCTGGATCTGTTTGGTAATTCTACACGATGTTTCTGTTTCAGTTCTATCAGCATTCTGGGAGCTGATTGGTCCTTACAGCATCATTAGCTGCAATATTTGCTGTTGAATATCAATATAATACTAGTATTAATTAGGGATGCCCCGATACCATTTTTTTCACACCGAGTACGAGTATTTTAATTTGTGCACTCGCCGATACTGAGTACCGATCCGATACTTCTACCACAAAAATAACTATGCTAAAAATGCAATGAATTGGAAGATTGGAAGAGAAAATCAATTTTAAACAAAACTCAGCCGGCCGGTCTTTCCTCCGCGCTTTAGTCTCATCGCAAGAACATCAACTGAGCATGTGCGGTGCTTCACCCGAACTGAGCATGTGCTTCACCTGAACTGAGCATGTGCGGTGCTTCACCTGAACTGAGCATGTGCGGTGCTTCACCTGAACTGAGCATGTGCGGTGCTTCACCTGAACTGAGCATGTGCGGTGCTTCACCTGAACTGAGCATGTGCGGTGCTTCACCTGAAGCCTCCGTGTGAAACAACATAAACAATCAAATAGAATTTAAAAAACAGGCTAAATGAAATTATGTTACACACTCTTGTCCAGTAGGTGGCGGTATGCTCCTTAAAGTTGGTTGTGATCCACCAATAAAACAGAGAAGAAGAAGAAGAACATAAACAATCCCATTCTTACAGTCCGGTTAGCCGCCTAGCACCTAGCGGCTAACCGGCGTGGTGGTGGGAGGAGAGTGATACGTGGGTGAGACTGGCAGCGCCGTTTCAGGCAAGATAGAGACAATTAATGCAGCGGGACGTCAGCAGGGTGGACATGTTTCAAAATAAAGGACGACGACAGAAGCAAGACAGACTGCAGGCTGTCGGCGCGGCTAACCGGCTAACCGGCTAACGGCTAACCGGAATGCAACAATGGGATTGTTTATGTTGTACTGTCAGTGTTTAATAAAGTTCCCTGTGAGTAAAGTTTGTCCAGTTTGTCTATTTTTAAGGAAAATAGAATTTACTGAAACATGGAACAGCAGCTACAGCCACAGAGCTGCTGCTGCTGCTGCTGCTGCTGCTGCTGCTGCTCAGCTGCTGCTGCTGCTGCTGCTGCTGCTGCTGCTGCTCAGCTGCTGCTGCTGCTGCTGCTGCTGCTGCTGCTCAGCTGCTGCTGCTGCTGCTGCTGCTGCTGCTGCTCAGCTGCTGCTGCTGCTGCTGCTGCTGCTGCTGCTGCTGCTGCTGCTGCTGCTGCTGCTGCTGCTGCTGCTCAGCTGCTGCTGCTGCTGCTGCTGCTCTGCTGCTGCTCAGCCAGGCTGCAGACTGACCCGGGGAACATCTCCCCCTAGCGGCGCTAACCAGTAACTACAACAACAATGAAGTATCGGTGCGCGGTATCGGAGATATTTTTGCGAGTACGACTAAATGAGGGCAGTATCGGCCCCGATACCAGTACTGGTATCGGCCCCGATACCAGTACTGGTATCGGCCCCGATACCGATACCAGTACTGGTATCGGCCCTGATACCAGTACCTGTATCGGGGCATCCCTAGTATTAATATGTTGCAGAACTACAGTCATATCATTCAGGCAACAGCTCAGAAAATAGTTTTAATAACACTAACTCAAATCAATATCGGAATCGAATCAAATCAAATCTTGATAATCGATTCTGAATCTTAAGAATCTGAATCGTAATGATAAATAAAGTTGTTAAAAAAAAGAAATATTTTAAAGCATTTTAAAAATAAAAGAAAAAAAGGGAAAAAAAAAGAAGAATCTGAATCGAATCGATTGTCGATATTTGAATAGATCCCCATGCCTGGTTTCCACTGGTTTATACTTGTTTCCACTGGTTTCCACTGGTTTCCACTGGTTTCTACTGGTTTCCACTGGTTTCTACTGGTTTCCACTGGTTTCCACTGGTTTCCACTGGTTTCTACTGGTTTCCACTGGTTTCTACTGGTTTCCACTGGTTTCCACTGGTTTCCACTGGTTTCCACTGGTTTCTACTTGTTTCCACTGGTTCCCAGTGGTTTACACTGGTTTACACTGGTTTTTCACTGGTTTCCACTCTCACTCACCAGCGTTGTGAGCTTCCAGCTGGGACAGGGAGTTGACAGCAACTTTACAGAGAGAGCAGTACAGCAGTTTCTTTGCCTTCTCTTCCTCCGACTCTGCTGATGGAGGAGCGTCCTGGGAGGAGGAAGAGGAGGAGGAGGAGGAGGAGGAGGAGGAGGAGGTCTGGAGAGGAAGAGCAGAGGAAGAGGAGGAGGAGGAAGTCTGGAGAGGAAGAGCAGAGGAAGAGGAGGAGGAGGTCTGGAGAGGAAGAGCAGAGGAAGAGGAGCAGTGGCGTCAATTCAGTCAAAGCTAAGGTAGAAGGTTACGAGTCTCAGAACTAACTAGAGCATCAACAGAGCTGGTAGAGCAGCCACTTCAGAATAATATGACTCAAGTACAAGTAAAAAGTATCATCCAAATAATTACTGGAGTAAAAGTAAAAAAGTACTTGGTGAAAAAACTACTCAAGTACTGAGTAAGTGTTGAGTAACGTCTGATTTATTTTTTTAACACAACCATTCAAACAGACAAAAGTAGGTTCAGTGAACGCACCACGGCATGTAGTAGTATCGCGAGAGCTACGAGACAGCAGAATCTGACATGGCGAGGTAGTTTGTTTTTCTTTCACTAAAAAGCTTAAAAAAACGAATAGAAACTCAGTTTAATATAACCAAAGGGTCGTTTATAATTAGTTTATACAGTTTAGAAAGCAACCTGGAGAAAAGCGAATCTTTTGACCCATTCATAGACGAGTGTTTTGAGAGAGTAGTCATGGAGAGGAAGTCACTCGGAGCCAACGCGACCACTCCAAAGCGATCTCGGGCTGAGGAGTCTGGAGGGTCAGAAGAGTCCCCTGGAGCAATCTCTCCCCCAGGAAATACCACCGACGACATTCTGAGGTCTATCGACTGAGGTCTATGAACGGACAACTGTACCGCGACCCGGACATCACTCCCTGGCTCCGCTAAAAAAGATGAGTACAAATGTACTTTCTTCTCCTCTCTTTCTTTCTCACTAGCTGGTGATTAGATTAGATATAGCTACATAAACACTTGGTGATTAGATTAGATATAGCTACATAAACACTTGGTGATTAGATTAGATATAGCTACATAAACACTTGGTGATTAGATTAGATATAGCTACATAAACACTTGGTGATTAGATTAGATATAGCTACATAAAAATGTTTTCGGTACATATTAATGTATTAATAATTCTTGCTCTGCTAGTCTCGGTAAGTTATAGGCTCACACTGGTGATTGCCTCTTTCTTTCTTTTTTTTTCTTTTCTCAATTTTTTTGATTAGAATTATTTCCCTCCCCCCCACCTCACTCCCTTTCCCCATTTTTTTATTTTTTCCCTTTATGTCCCACCCTGCTGCACTCACACATTTAGAATAACATGGCACACACATATACAACAGTTTCTCATGCAACATTACCACTTACATATAATGTTACTTTCATGGATCATGGATAAATTAAAGTTCCTGACTTGGAATGTAAATTGAGCCGGGAACAGGGTGAAGAGACTGAAACTTCTTAATCAGATAAAAACCCTGCAGGCAGACATTGTCCTACTACAAGAGACACACTTAGTTAAAACTTCAGCAGATACATTGGCCACGGCATAGTTTCCGCATTTTTTCTCAGCCTGTTACAACTCCAGACAAAGAGGGGTAGCAATTCTCATTAATAAAAGAGTGGCCTGGGTTCGGCCTCTGGTCTCGTGGGTGGCGGGGTTGCTTCCCCCGCTCCCCCACTATAGATACACTTCAGGTGGAACTTTGTTTGGTTTATTACACACACACACACACACACACACACACACACACACACACACACACACACACACACACACACACACACACACACACACACACACACTCACACATATATAGCCACTCAGTCACATACGTATACATACACGTACACAGCCACACAAACATATAAATACACACACACACACACACACACACACACACACATACACACACATACACACATACACACACACATAGCCACGAAGACATGTACACACACATGCACGCACGCATACTCACACACACACACACACACGCACACACACCCACACACACACATAGACATACACACTGGCTTGTTCACCTGCATGCTTGCTCTGTAGTTTTTGGGGTTAGGTAGCGGTAGCCTAGCCTAGCCTAGCCTAGCCTAGCTCAGACTGTGATTTGGGAAGATTGCTGCTTGTGTTTTGGTCGGCTTCGTGTTGGTTTTGTTGGTTTTGTGTTTTGTTTGTGGTTTTTTGTTGCAGATTTCCAGTGCTTGACATGTGCCTCCGTGTGTTCCTGCTTCCTGGATTGGCAGTGGATGTCGTTACTACCCACCTCTGAATATCAATGAACACGTCCAGCAAATACTCATCACAGAAGTCTATGTAGTTTATCTGTGTGGTCAAGAAAATTTGAACTTTTTCAAATGCAGCCTCACTCACATCCTGCTAACGTAACTATGAACACTTTAGCAACGAGTTGATCAATTCAGTCAATGTCCCTTTACATGTCCGTTTTCAGCACCACGGACAGCAACAGCAGTTAGAGAGCAGAAAAAGTATCTGACAAACGTAATTTAACTCATTTCCTGGTCTTGGTTTCTCCGTGTTTATAAGAACTTCCTGGACTCAAAAGACCAGGATTCCTTGTGAACAGAGCATGTGCAGAAAACAACTTCCTGTTCCTTCTGATGGGGATATTCCGTTAGGCTAAACATGACCCAATATTCAGTTAGAAAAGTAGTAACCCAGGGCTCATATTGGGGTTTTTAAACCGGAATATGAGCACATTTTTTCAAAGGAGTTATTGGTGTTTCCATGGCCGTGTAACCGGGTTATTGATAATATTCAGGTTTTAAAAGGGTTATTGATGCTGGAAACGCAGTCACAGAGTAAATCCATAAATGTATTTAAAAAACAAACATTTACACTTTCCCCTGAAGCCGAGGAGTGGCGGCTGCCGTACCTGATACCCGACTGACGGCCCTGAAGAGGAGCCGGTGGCCGGAGCTGCTGGAGAAGAGGAGGAGGAAGAAGCAGAAGAAGAAGAGAGGGCTGGAGCCGGCAGGGCGGAGGGGGGGCTGCAGGGAGGAGGCTCACTGCTGCTGGACCAGGGGGTGAAGGGGGGATGAGAGGAGGTGAAGGAGGTGAAGGAGGTGAAGGAGGGGAAGGGGGGGAGCAGGGGCCGGAGTGGGGGGGGAGAATCCACGGGGTTGGATAATAGATCTGGAGAGAAGAGAAGAAAACTAATCAGAAAAAAAACAGCTTCAACCGGGATCAGTACGGAGCCAAATCCAGCACTGCAAAAAATCTAAATCTTAACAAGAAAATTTGTCTTGTTTCTAGTTAAAATGTCTCATTTTTAGTAAAAAAAAATCTCAAACAAGACTCATCACTGGAAAAAACAACAATTTTCACCTGTTCCAAGTAGATTTTCACTTAAAATAAGTAGAAAAATCTGCCAGTGGAACAAGATTATTTTGCTTGTAATGAGAAGATAAATCTTGTCCCACTGGCAGATTTTTCTACTTATTACAAGTGAAAATTTACTTGAAACAGGTGAAAATTGTTAAACAACAAGTCATTTTTCTGGGGATGACTTTGCGTCGGATGATTTTTTGACCAAAAATGAGACATTTTAACTCGAAATAAGACAAAAACCCCTGATAAGATTTTGAGTTTTTGCAGTGAGGCCACTAGTTTTGCTAATTTGAAAATTACATTGTAATTTAAAAACTAAGATTTGAACCTGAAAATTCAAGTTTTGATTATGAACTTATTATTTTACAGTTTAAATATTTTTTTTTCAGTTTCTGAAAAAAACTGAAAAAACTGGAAAAAAAAGATGTGAAACTGAAAAAAAAAATTGAAACTGTAAAATAATAAGTACATAATCAAAACTTGAATTTTCAGGTTCAAATCTTAGTTTTTCAATTACAATTTCTCTTTCAAATTAGCAAAACTTCTGGCCTTGATTTGGCTCCGTAGACCATGTTTACTGTTAAACTGCGTCCACCTGTCGTCTGATTGGTCCTGCCGGCTGAAGGGGCGGGGCCAGCAGGGCTGCAGCCGCTCCCATTGGTCTCCTCTGTGACGGACAGCTTGGCTTTGGCCTTGTTCTCCTGAGACTTGATCTTCTTGGCGTGACGACTTCCTCTGTAATGAGCCTCCGCCTGAGACTGAACACACAAACAGGATTTCAGGCCCCGTTTCCACGGAGCAACAACGCTGGTGTTTTCCTGCGTTTTGTTCGTTCGTTTACACAAAAACGAAGCTCAAAGTCTCCAAAAACCATCATTTCTGAAAACTCCGGCCAAAGTGTAGATTTTTCAAACCTCCGTCTTCACGTTTGCTTGTAAACGGAGAGAAACGTCAGCGTCATGAGTGACACCTGTGGTTACAATTAGTTTGTAACCGTCAATATTTTCTTGTATTTTACCTGTTTTATATTCTAACGTCACACTTAAAAGTAACTCCACTTCTCTGTCACTCCAAACCAAAGACTCTGGTTCATCTTGGAAGTAACTGGAAGTTACTCGTGTCATTTGTTGATGTTTTTTCCAGGATTCTGATTGGCTAGCATGACTTTATCTTCTCGTTACACTGCCCCCTGTAGGTTTGGCTGCTCATAGCACCTTAACAGATATTTATGCAGGTTCCTGGAAATGATGGCATTTTTATAAACGTAGAGGGGGAAATATCAGTTTCTGTAAATACCCGGCTGTGTGGAAACGTGGCCTTAGGAAGTGCTGCTGTTACCGTGGTAACAACTCCCCCTCCCAACGGCAGGAAGTGCTGCTGTTACCGTGGTAACAACTCCCCCTCCCAACGGCAGGAAGTGCTGCTGTTACCATGGTAACAACTACCCCTCCCAACGGCAGGAAGTGCTGCTGTTACCGTGGTAACAACTCCCCCTCCCAACGGCAGGAAGTGCTGCTGTTACCATGGTAACAACTCCCCCTCCCAACGGCAGGAAGTGCTGCTGTTACCGTGGTAACAGTTACTGTTTAGTTTGGTATTTCGGACGCAGCACAGGTCTTTGTGTTTGAGTTCTTGTTTTACTTCCCTGTTTCCATCGCCCTGATTGTTTCCCCCTGTGTCTCGTTAACCCTTCTCTATATCTGGTCTTTCCCTGCTGCTCCGGACTGTTTCCTCCCTCCATCTTCTCCTCGTCAGGTTTATTCATAGTTATTCATGGTTATATTCTGGTTTCTGGATCCTGCATGTTTAATACTCACATCAGAGTTGAACCTGAGCTGGCAGACGTGGCAGCAGATCACTTGTTTCTTTCTGGGTACCATGGTAACACCAAAGGTGTGGTTGATGACGGCCTTCTGCACCGGGTCCATCTGCAGGATACAGACAGAATCTGAGGAGGACGGATCCGTCTGGACCAGCGGTCGCAACCCAACATGTTTTAGAGCCGTATTGGACCAAAAACAAGAGACCAAACATGCTGCATGTTTCTATATTAGTTAGAACTGGGGGAGATTGTTTTTTTAATTATGCACTTCGAGAAAAAAGTCGGAATGTTGAGAAAAAAGTTTTGACTTTATTCTTGAAATTGTATTTCAACATTAATCTCAACATTTCGACTTTTTTCTCGAAGTGCACAATAAAAAAAAAAAAATCTTATATATTTTTTCCGTACAAATCTTTGTTAACACAAATGTTGAAATGTAATTATTCTACACATTTTACAGCATTGGAAAACGTTCAGAATGTTTGTGTCATGTTTGTCCTCCAACAGAAACCACATTAACACAAAAAATATATCTCCCTCCCCGTCTATTTCCATTTTCAAACATTTTTTAAAAAGCTCCAGGAGCCACTAGGGCGGCGCTAGAGAGGGTTGCCGACCCCTGGTCTCGGTGGTCTCGGTGGTCTCGGTGGTCTCGGTGGTCTAGGTGGTCTCGGTGCTCGGCAGCTGCACTGCTGACACACTAATGCAAACACACACAGCCAAACTCACTCGTACCATGTTGAAGTTCGGGAAAAGGCCGACTGGCGACGTGGTCTCCACAGGAAATGGCAGGAGTGGTTTCATCAGCGCTGGAAGAGCGGCGGCCCCGAGCAGCCCCGGCAACGAGTCGCTCACTGCTCCGGTAACACTTCCTGGAAACAGAGGTCGTCCCTTTAAAACTTCTACTAAACTGCTCCTGAACAGCTACAACACAGAGGGGTTATGGCTAGCCGTTAATATTTAACAGCTAGACTGATATGTGTTGCAGATCTCTGCACTTCAACTCTTCCTAGTCAAAAAGAGCTTTTTTCAGAAATCTACAATTCCGTTCTTCCTGTCCACAATCGTCCTCTCAGATATCCACAACGTCATTCTGCCATTCACGTGTGTGGGGTTTCTAATCACAGATATCTATAATTCAGTTACAGAAATCTGTAACGTGAATTACTGATATCTACAACTGAATTACGACTAGCTGTAATTCCAGTTTCAGACATCTACAATTTAATTCTGACTAGTCCTAATTCCAGTTCAACATATCTTTAATTCCCCTCAATTCAACATATCTACATCTTTAGAAAACTTAAATTAAGTTTTGACTAGTCAGGATGAAGTTGTAGATACATTTTTCACATTCTGCTGAGCTTTAATCATAATTTGCAGAATACTATAGTCTACTAATTCATGAAATTTCAACAATTTTAACAGAAGGAATAATGGATTTGTTGGATCTCTATATCGTTTTATACTGATTATTCTTATGGTTCTTTTTTGCAAAATGAAAATTGACTGAATAAATGTTTTACAGGCATTTATTTCCCCAAACTTCAACACAGTAGGTCAGATATTGAACAATCAGAGTGTACAACGATTTGTTGTCCAAGAGCATTTATGGAACCCTGTTTTATAAACTCCTCAATACAACTTGAAACACTTGAAAGACCATGAATACCATAAAGGATTATTTTTGTCCTGTGTGATTGTCCTAGCAACATTACAGTCAAATGTCCAGTGTTTTAATCAGCATATTTGCAAGTTAACAGTAAGAATTCACATGTTGAGAAGTCACATTCACCTTCTTTATTTATGACCTGGGAGAATCTAAAATACTCTACAGTAGGTGTGAGCATGATGAACAGTGTGGTGACAGAGTCGTCTTAATTCTGCCCCTCCGTCCTCTGAGATCCAGTTACACACACACACACACACACACACACACACACACACACACACACACACACACACACACACACACACACACACACACACACACACACACAGAAAACATTAGCCTTTTCTCTTACAGTGACTTTCTGTTCCAAGAAGACACTATAAATACTGACCAGCTGATCTAACGCTGCTTCACATGGAAACAACATGAAAACCAGCCAAGAACAAAGGAATGACCCACAATGATATTTTATTCAAGGCTGTTGGTGACTGAGCAGGATTTCTGTTAAAGGCAGCTCTTCATGTGAGCACAGAGAGAGATCCTTCAAACATTTGAAGTTTACAATGACTAAGGACTGATGAAGGTAATCTGGATCCAAGACCAATATGGACTAAAGCCGGGCATATACGATATTTTAAATTGTTTGATTCAGCCCCATCTCACACTGCACCACTAGATCGCTGAGTTCAAAAGTTCACAGCCCACGATTTATAGTCTCACACTGTACGACCCGATGCTCGGATGCTCCGTCTGCTCACACAAAACGTTAATTATCCTCACGTCAGACTTCTGTGTACTGGAACTGCAACGTCAAAAAGAAGTGGAAGAAGAGGAGGAACCCGGAAGTGGGAGACACCGAAGATGCTCAACAAAAACAAACTGTGCAAACGTGGGAGGTACGGTCTTTCAATCCTTCAGAATCAGAATCAGAATCAGGTTTATTAAAGGTATTGTGACATGAAAAAGACATTTTTCTTGATTTTTTGTGTTTTGTTGGGTGTCTTGACATCAATTACACCCAAAAAACAACGAACTTTTAACATTCAGTGTATTGTGTGCTTTCTGGGATTTTCCGCATAACTATGCATAAACGGCTCATCTGGTTTGGTGGCAGAACGTGACGTCGTACCCCGCTAAATCACCCCCCCCTCCACCCAGCTCCCTGCCTCCTCTCCTCTCCAGCGCACCATAAAGGCTGATTTATGGTTCCGCGTTACACCGACGCAGAGCCTACGGCGTAGGGTGACGCGGCGACGCGCACCGTACGCTGAACCCTACGGCGTAGGCTCTGCGTCGATTTAACACGGAACCATAAATCAGGCTTAACACGGAGCTGTTTAGAGCCTCTTCTGTTCTAATCACCGGAGGAAAACTGCTAAGAAGAGGAGGAGGAGGAGGTTGGGAGGAGGAGCGGAGCAATGATTGACAGGAAAGGGGGAAACATCATCTTCACACTGAATATCATACAATACACATTATCAAGTTGCAAAAAAAACACCGCAGCAGCACACAGAAACAACAACAGACGTCACAGGTCAAAAGCAGTAGCATGGCAGATAGATAAGGGAGAGGGAGCAGAAAAAGCGCCCGCCTTCGTCGAGAGCCGGAACTGGAGGTAAGCAGCAAGTTGTATTGGTCTAACGTGCTATATGTAGCCGTTACATATAGCACGTTAGACGAATACTATCTACTGTATACGTAAGTTCTGGCACTTTTTTTGTTTTAATATTTTTATTAGGGGGTAAGGCACAGTAGAACAGGAATAAACAAAAAAAAAGATATACAGTCTAACTCCTTTTTTTTGGATTAAGAACAGAACAGAAAATCCACACAAAATAATGACAAATAAATGAAAATTATTTTAAGTAACATTTAATGATGGGAGATTTAGTGATGCTGAGTCATTGATGGGATAGCATTCACTTTTAGAGACGTTCACTTTATAGCCTGAGAATGACCCAAATCTCTGGAAAGCAGATAAAATTGAAGGAATGGAGAGGACAGGATCCGAGACATATAACAATAAGTCATCAGCGTAAAGTGACAGCTTAAATTCTGTTCCCAATCGGGATATCCCAGTAAAAGTGGGGGAGGACCTCAGAAAGACTGACCGGGGCTCTATAGCTAGTGCGAATAATAGGGGAGAGAGGGGACACCCCTGTCTGGTGCCACGGGCTAGAGTAAAAAAATTGGACCGAATGCCATTAGTGGAAACGCTTGCTTGTGGAGACGTTTAAAGGAAACGTATCCAAGAAATGAACCCATTCCCCAGCCCAAACCTCTTCAGTACAGTAAATAAATGGTCCCATTTAACCCTATCGAATGCCTTTTCAGCATCGACCGAGATTACGACTTCAGGTGTTGTAGTTACAGTTTTAGAGTGAATAATATTTAAAAGTGTCCGGACATTAAAGCGACACTACGTAACTTTTCCACCTTAATATCATATTTCCAGAGTCATTGTGATGGTACATCAACTTCCAACAGGTTTAATGACACCTCTGTCATGATCTGAGGGGGTCTGTATCACTTTCACTGGCACTATGTAACTTTGAGGAGCATGGTAGGAACCCTGCCACACTAAAAAACTACAAATTTTACGACTTTGACTGCTTTACGGCACATACGTCACTTCCCCCTCCTTCCCGATTCGTAGTCGAGATAAAAATGGGCGGGGCTTGGAGCGCAGAGGCTGAGCTCAGCAGAAGCTGGTGTTGAGCTAAACGAGGAGCTGGTATCATGGCCGAAGCAGCGAAAAAAACGAAGAAAATAAAAGTTTTAACGGAGCGGAGGAGGCGAAAAAAAGAAAGCGGGAGAGTAACAAGCTAAATGCCCGGTGGAGAATAAACATTGGCCCGGCGTTCTCTCGCTACAAGCCCTTGTAGCGCCGTCTTCTTGGACGAGATGGTTGAAGGATGTAAAGACGTTCATCACCTCCAGGTATGCACTTTTGTCAACACCTATGTCATTATCCTGAAACTACTACAGCTGGTGTAAGTGTTGCTACTGTATCAAATGTCAATATCTATGTAAACCTTTTGACTCTTCAGGTCTGTATATACAGATACTTATACACTGACGGTAAAAGCAACACATTTGTAGATATAGTAAAATATAGCCAGAAAAATGAAATATATAGGCAAAGTATACACTTCCAGATGAAAAAAATACAATATAAACACCATAAGCATATAAAATAAATTTATTTTTTTGGAATTATATTAAAATAATAACAAGAGTAGTAAAAGAAACCTTATATGGTGTTTATAATGTGTCGTTTTATCTTGTGAGTGTATAAATATATACATTTCTCTAATTTTTCTATACATTACTTTCTTTTACTGTCTGCGTAATTACATTGACTTCAACAAAGAAAAAAATTCAAACTTGTGATCAACAAAATATGTTGAATGATTTATAGGTCAGTAATTATCAGAAAGACATAATGTTTTTTGTATCTTTATTCTCACACTCTGCAGGACTACATCAGATCTGGAAAACGTCCAGAATCACATCCTCATGCAGGGAAGGAAGCGGTTCTCCTACACTCCAGCAGTGAATCGCACGCAGACTCTCCCAGCACGAAACAAGGATGGACACAAGATGCTACTGCTACTATAGTCATTGTATTTATTTACAGTAATTTCTTACACTGTTTCATAGTTCAGTTTTTATTATCAGTTCATTATTTTTAGTTTATTTTTCTACTACTCTATTTACACTTGTTTACTTTATTCACAGTAATTTATCCTGTCATACAGTTGTTCATTACTGCTACTGTGATACAGATTACTTATTGTTTATAATAATGTATGGGATAACTGCTGTCACTATGCAAATAACAAAGTTCAAGAATTTTTCTATTTTCTGAAAGGTGTGTAAATAAAAGTCTGTCTTGTTTTGCACAAATGTCTTTATTTTAAAACACACAAAAACAACTGTACAGGAAAAAATGGAACAAAAAAAAAAAACAATATCAAAATATTTGCAGTAATCCTCATAAAGGTTCCATTCTAGAGAAGACGGGGAGCCCTGAAACAACTGTACTGTCCCATTGGGTCTGGAAAGGTGTCTCTTATTTTCCAAACATCATGCTGCCAGAGCACAAACTGGCGATATGTATATACTGTATATGCATATATATATGATATATATGCTGCGTGTTGGTTCTGTCTTTGTGGGGGTTCAAACTCTGATGATGCAGAGGTAGAGGTGTTCTCACGAACAGCAGATTCCTGATAAAACAAGAGACATAATTGTTATGATACAAATGTAAATGTAGAATTCTATGATCAATAAGAATCAAAATTAGAATGTTTTCACATACTGGGGATTCGTCTTGGGTTTTGGTAATTCTAAAATTACTGACAATATCAACAACAGACAGAGAAATAATAGTGATCATAAAAATGTGTAATTCGCAATGAGGAAGCTTTATAAAATAATAATACAATTGAATAGAATTACAGCACTAGAGGAAATAATGCAATGCGAAGAAAATGTATAGAACATTTCTAGTATTTTTTCTGAGAGCTGTAAAATTGTGCAGGACTGATCTGCAAAATATAAGGAATGGGCATTCAGTTATTCACAGGTTATAAAGTTTTTTTTTTATTTTGTCAGTAAGTATGTTGGACTACTAATTTATGACAAAGTCCCTCTAAAAAACGTGACAGGAAAAAGGTGCAGAGCGTATGAGTTTGTAGGGCGCATTATCTCGCTGAAACAACTTAATAAAACCAATTTGAACTTAGTGTTTTTCAACATCGTAATATTATATTGTTTAGCCAAAAATAGATACATTACCTCTTCATTATCCATCCTGCAAACGACCGCTGAAAACAGAAAAGTAGTTTTGAAAGTCCGTCCCGTCTTCTCTCATCAAAACAAATGCAGCGGCGGGGACGGGGGTTTTCCGGCAGTACGCGCTGGTGCTCATGGGAAATGGAGTGTTCTTTCTGGTAAAGCACTACCGATTTTTGTCCAAAGGAGGCGCCAAACTCAACAAAGCTGAAAGTTACGTTGTGCTGCTTTAAAGAATAACTGTTGCCCCTTAACAAATCCTGTTTGTTCATTTGAGACAATAGTTGGCACAATGTTCTCCAAGCGATAAGCCAAAGCTTTAGCAAGGATCTTAGCATCTACATTTATTAACGAAAGAGGTCTGTATGAGCCGCAGAGAGTTGGATCCTTATCTTTTTTTAAGAGGAGACTTATAGAGGCTTGCCTTAAAGTGGGAGGGAGAGTGCCATGTTCCAGTGATTCCTTAAACAGCATGCAATGAAGGGGACAATTTATCCTGAAATTTCTTAAAAAATTCCACTGGAAATCCATCAGGGCCAGGAGCTTTGTTATTTTGCATACTTCTCACAGCAAGATTAATTTCTTCTACCGTTAATGGCGAGTCAAGCTTTTTAGCAGCATCGGAGCATATAACAGGAAAGTTGAGGCTATCGAAGAATTAATTCAATTCAGTGGTGCCAGATGGAGATTCAGACGTATATAAAGAGGAATAAAATGAATGAAAAACAGAATTAATAGCGGTGGGATCCTGATGCAATGAGCCTGATGAATCTTTTATCTGAAGGCTCATACGTGAGGCTGCCTGGCGACGTAACTGATGAGCCATAAGCCGACTTGCCTTGTCTCCATGTTCATAATATACGAAGCGTGATCGTAAGAGAAGTCGCTCTGCATCATTAGTGGTAAGGAGATCAAATTCAGTCTGTAAATCGCCACGTTGCCTAAGAAAACTGGGAGAGGGGCAAGTAGCAAGTTGTTGGTCCAATTTTGTGATCTTAGCTGAGAGTTCTTGCAATTTGGTTTTCCGGGACTTATTCAAGTGAGCAGAGAAGGAGATAATTTGTCCCCGCAAGTATGGGACCGCAGGCCAGAACGCAGCTCCCGAGGCTCCAGCCTGCAAACATGCACAAAAGAGGAAAAAAAAGAAAAAAGCGGGGCCGGCACAAGAAACTACAGGAACGATGGACAAAAATGATAGCTATGAGATATTTATAATAAATAAAAATGGTAATGGAGAAGAGAGGAAGGGAAGAGGAGAGGAGAAGAAGGGTGAGAGGCACCGCCCAGCGGATCATGTCCCCCCTGCAGCATAGGCCTATAGCAGCATATCTACCACCAAGCTATATTTGAGACTAACTATTATAGTCTTGTTCTATACTGTAGCTGCAACTATGACTACTGACTCTAACACACTAGAGTTTACACTACCTAGAGATTTACCAACACCAGCTAGAGGTTTACTAAACACTAACTATAGGCTTTACTAAACAGAAAGGTTTTAAGTTTAGTTTTTTAATATGGTTTATAAACCTGTGAAAAAGAAATGGAATCCAAGTACAACGTAGTTAATTGCCTCAAACATAATCATATAATCATTAACAACAAAAAGCAATAACCATCGTCATCATCATTGTCATCATCTGTCATAATTAAATACAATTAAATGGGGATTTACAAATACAATATAAATTGCTTTGCACTTTTGCAATTAAACACAAAAAGTTAATCTTATGTCATATGTTAATTTCATCTTAAGTTTTGAGCCGCGATGTTCATTCATAACTTAAACCGGCGTGTTCCGCCACACCCACAAACACACACATTCCCAGGTGCCGACAGCGCGACAGCGCAGCGGCGCATCATCAGCACAGCAACCATGTCACACACAAGCGATCGCGGCCGCGAGATGCGAATCCAGCACAGCATGTATAAACAAAAAACCGTCACATTAATAAACGGAGCTCTTACCAGTACTGCATCACTCTCCCGACAATTTTACGTCACCGCACGGATCGCTTCCGCTTATGGCGCAACCGGCGGCACACAGCTGATTAATAATGACATCACACCCGGACACGTGGACCACCCACCTTACACCCCGCTCCTCCTACTGTGATTTATTGGAAGTGATTTATAACTTAACATAGGCACTTCAACTGTGATTCCTTCACGAGGAGCGACCAGGATTTCAAATACGTTTGATTTTCTTGCGAGCACACGATTCGTGATCGGGAGCTCGTCGTGAGGTGTTAATCTCTCGTCGCGAGGTGTTAATCTCTCGTCGTGAGGTGTTACTCTCTCGTCATGAGGTGTTAATCTCTCGTCATGAGGTGTTAATCTCTCATCATGAGGTGTTAATCTCTCGTCGTTACCCCACATTTACTGCACGAGACACGACCAACGATTGGGTCAAAATCCGGCCCGATCCAAAAAATAGTTGCACAACTGGAAAATCGGTTCAAAACGAGCCGACAATCGCACAGTGTCTGCCCGGTTTAAGGGAGCTTTCACCTCTGTTCCTGCCGGAGCAGTTGTTCCGGAACAGGGAGCGTTTCCCCCGAAAGATCGATTAGTTTGGTATATCTGAACACAGCAATCATGCTCGGATGCGGGACAAAACAAGTGAGCCGAGATCCTAGGAGAGGTTAGGGTTCGGTTCTCGGCTCGATTCCAGACCTGGAGCGGTGCGTTTTTTTAAATTGTAGTGAGAACAGAATCGACACAGCAACCGACACAATTCCATTCATGTGTATTTGCGAATGCGGCGCAAGGAGAAGAGTCGGCGCAAAGAGAAGAGTCGGAGCAGCCTCCACCACCTTCATTCCTATTGGACGTGCAGAGATGTCGTCACGGTGAAATAAAAACATTTTCAATTCAGGGTTTGCGCAGCGCAAACGCTGCAGCAGGCGGCCTCCCGCCCTCAGAGCGGTCCGCTCTTGTGCCGGTAGCAGATAAATGAATGGGAAAGCCGGTGGCGGTGTGCGCTTTGCGCCCTCTATGTGAAAGGGACTTGTTGTTTATCTCGGGGTACGGAAGAGGAAACTCCTTCCGCGTTCATTTCTGACCAATGAGAGAACAGCTGGTTCGCGCATGGCATTTGTTAACAGCTTTGAACCGCCACAGACGGTTGCCTTGTGAACACAAACCCCACAAACGAGAAATGAAACAACGGTATCGATTTAGCCCCTGAACCGGAACAAAACAAACGGACCACAGGTGTGAAAGCTCCCTAATACTCCACTGATTGGGGAATACCCCCCTAAATAGACAGCCTGCCCCCTTAAGTCAAACTAGAAGTTACATCATCCACAAACTGAGTGACAGAAAGACTGAGTGTCAGAAAGACTAAGTGTCAGAAAGCAAGCAGGTGGAAGCAGCAGCGGGATGCCCAGAGGGGGGTGGGGGACCGCAGGCAGGTGGAAGCAGCAGGCAGGTGGAAGCAGCAAGTACATAGTACAATACATCAGGAAACTGGATTTGTGGCCAAATATTAATGTCCATGGACCACTGGTTCTTGGTAACTGTACCAAATATTAATGTCCATGGACCACTGGTTCTTGGGGTAACTGTACCAAATATTAATGTCCATGGACCACTGGTTCTTGGTAACTGTATCAAATATTAATGTCCATGCACCACTGGTTCTTGGTAACTGTACCAAATATTAATGTCCATGGACCACTGGTTCTTGGGGTAACTGTACCAAATATGAATGTCCATGGACCACTGGTTCTTGGTAACTGTACCAAATATTAATGTCCATGGACCACTGGTTCTTGGTAACTGTACCAAATATTAATGTCCATGGACCACTGGTTCTTGGTAACTGTACCAAATATTAATGTCCGTGGACCACTGGTTCTTGGGGTAACTGTACCAAATATTAATGTCCATGGACCACTGGTTCTTGGTAACTGTACCAAATATTAATGTCCATGGACCACTGGTTCTTGGTAACTGTACCAAATATTAATGTCCATGGACCACTGGTTCTTGGTAACTGTACCAAATATTAATGTCCATGGACCACTGGTTCTTGGGGTAACTGTACCAAATATTAATGTCCATGGACCACTGGTTCTTAGTAACTGTACCAAATATTAATATCCATGGACCACTGGTTCTTGGTAACTGTACCAAATATTAATGTCCATGGACCACTGGTTCTTGGTAACTGTACCAAATATTAATGTCCATGGACCATTTTTAGTGTGAATTGCACTGATCAGTCAAATCTGTAGAGAATTTGGCTGCGCTCCCTCCCAGGGTGGTCACATGACCGCTGGTTTCCTTCATCCTTACTGCAGGATTCCAGTGATAAACTGAGGTGATGGTTCCAGCTGCGTCTGCTGGTGTTTAAACCTGTGCATCATTCTGAACTTCAGATGAGCAGCAATAAAACTGATTGTGAGTGGAGGTGGACTGCTGGACTGCTGGATTGTGGATGAACACGTGTTCTCACTACATGACGTACATTTATAAACAGAAACAAGAGCTGAACTGCCTGGTTTACTGGATAACAGAGCAGTATTTTCTGCATATGAATATCAGTATTTGATTTGAAGATTTTCTGTATCTATCTATATGTATATATAAATATAGTCAAAATCAAAGCAAATCAAGCCAAACAAAAGAAAACAGAACAAACTCCCAGCATTTAGTTGTTACTATGTATGTTTGTACTAATAGAAGTAATTATGATGCATAGTATTACATTATCATTACTTTACTATAATAGTACAATATAATAGAGAAAAATAAAGAGCAATGGTATAACAATATACTTGAATAACTATATAAGAGTAGATATGATATATATACTGGTTCATATATTTACCTCCAATTATATACATAAAAATTACTATAAATCTATATATCGGCATATCTACATATAACTATAAATCAGTATATATTAATAGAGATATTGATATATAAATACTGTACGTATAATACAACTCAATATATCCATATACATACCTACGTATAACATATCTATATAAATACATCCACACTAACTAGATTCATTATGATTCATTCACCTGTACAGAGAAACATCTGGTAGTGCTGAGCAGACTGTAAAGCGAGTTAAATGCATGGAGTTAAATGAATGGGACAGTAGCAGGAATACAAAAACAAGCCATTAATGAATTAAGACTGAGGATGAGGAGAACAACCGTAAAGTGGTGATATAATTTCTGATTAAAGTTCCTACCTCACCCGTTGTCTGTTTGTCTATTTCAATCCAGATCCAACTCTCCCCTTCTCCTTTTTGTGTCTGCTTGTTTCTACTAGCCACGTTCACAACTGTCACATTATTACAAACTCAAGAGAAGCCAAACACACACACACACACACACACACACACACACACACACACACACACACACACACACACAGCTCGCTGCAAGAGTGTTAGTGAGAGAGGGATAGAGAGAAAGAGAGGGGGACAGTATCAGATGACTGACAGAGTGACATGTATCATTGCTCTCTGAAGCTTCAGCGGTGTGTTTCTCTGAGTGTCATGTGTTCATTTCAGTGGTGTGTTTCTCTGAGTGTCATGTGTTCATTTCAGGGTGTGTTTCTCTGAGTGTCATGTGTTCATTTCAGGGTGTGTTTCTCTGAGTGTCATGTGTTAATCCCCCGCCCTGCTGCTTCCTCCAGGGAAACTTTATCCCTGGAGGACAAAGTAGACTGAAGGAGAGAGAAGAAATGACCGCACTCCTGTTAGGATTTCATGAAATTGTTAAGAGTTGGAAGAGTCTCAGGCCCCGTTTACACGGAGCAAAAACTGAGGCATTTTCAAGCGTTTAAGCATTCCAACAGCACGTGGTCCCTGCAGGGACAACGACGCCTTGCCCCAGTCCTACCTCCTGCAGGGCTTTGAACTGGACTCAACACCTTTGAGGTAGCTCCAACTTCCTACCCAGCTTCCTACCCCCGTGCAGATCCCGACACCTTGGAAGTTGGTTCAAACAGACATGAATCACGACAACACCCTAGGGGTAATTTAGAAGTCTGTGACAGTCATGCCAAATGTCTGATAATGACATTTGACCACATATCACATCTGACTGTAAATTACCTTTGTTTCTCACTTGATTTGTTTATTCCTGCCTTTTGTTTGTTAAACTTCTTGTATAAAAACCTTGTTACAAAATCACTCGAGGTCAGCATTTCAACCAGACCCCTGGTCTGTGTCGACGTGCTCACCGCCGGCTGAATAAAACTCATATACCACAAAGCGGACTTCTGAAATGGTTTGGTAAATTCCTCAACAGCCGTTCGTTTACACGAAAACTAAGCTCAAAGTCACTAAGAATCATTTCTGAAAACTCCGGCCAAAGTGGAGATTTTCAAAAACTCAGTTTTCACTTTTGCGTCTAAACAGAGGAAAACGGAGATTTAGGCTTCAGAACGTCACATTATGCAACAGACGTCACACGTTGGTCACACGCTGGTGACGTCACACGACGTCACCAGCGTCATGTGTGCGACCTGTGTTTACAATTTGTTTGGCTACCGTCAATATTTTCTTGTATTTTACCTGTTTTATATTTTAAAGTCACACTTAAAACTAACTCCACTTCTCTGTCACTCCAAACCAAATACTCTCGTTCCGTCTTGGAAGTAACTGGCAGTCCAGGCTGATTTATGGTTCCGCGTTACACCAACGCAGAGCTACGGCGTAGGGTACGCGGCGACGCGCACCGTACGTAGGCTACGCCGTTGATTTAACACAGAACCATATTATTCAGGCTTCACACGTGTCATTTGTTGATGTTTTTTTCCAGGATTCTGATTGGCTAGCATGACTTTACGCTTCTCGTTACACTGCCCCCTGCAGGTTTGGCTGCTCATAGCACCTTAACAGATATTTATGCGGGTTCGTGTAAATGAAGAGATTTTGAAAACGATCTCGTGTAAACGATGGAATTTTTCAAAACGTAGATGAGGAAATATCCGTTTTTGTAAATACCCGGCTATGTGGAAACGGGGCCTAACACTGGTGGTTTTCTCTATATATGCAAAGTAACCTCCTATTCAGCAGTTCAGCTATAGGGCAGCTGCTTTCATTCGTCACGGAGTCAGCCTCGGTAGACGGCTGGACTGCTTGCTTTAGATGCAGAGGTCAGATAGTTCAAATACATACCATTTGTTG